>NC_135225.1:9061414-9066414 GCF_052324685.1 Brachyhypopomus gauderio | reverse complement strand
TAACACTGTATCTCTAAGGACAGAGGGGACTCTGGCACCTGCTCCAGGAGCACCATCATACACAGCGTTAGGACCAGTTTTCAGGGGTGTGTTCAGGTGGGAACATGAGCAGGGGGGTGGTGGGGTTGGTCGTATTGGGGGTGGTGGAGGTGGTGGTGGTCGATTGGGGGTGGTGGAGGTGGTGGGTTGGTCGTATTGGGGTGGTGGGGTTGGTCGTATTGGTGTGGTGGAGGTGGTGGGGTTGGTCGTATTGGGGTGATGGAGGTGGTCGTATTAGGGTGGTGAATGGTGGTGGAGGTGGTGGGGTTGGTCGTATTGGTGTGGTGGAGGTGGTGGGGTTGGTCGTATTAGGGTGGTGGAGGTGGTGGGGTTGGTCGTATTAGGGTGTGGAGGTGGTGGGGTTGGTCGTATTGGGGTGGTGGAGGTGGTGGGGTTGGTCGTATTGGGTGGTGGAGGTGGTGGGGGTTGGTCGTATTAGGGTGGTGGAGGTGGTGGAGGTGGTGGGGTTGGTCGTATTGGGGGTGGTGGAGGTGGAGGGGTTGGTCGTTATTAGGGTGGTGGAGGTGGTGGGGTTGGTCGTATTAGGGTGGTGGAGGTGGTGGGGTTGGTCGTATTAGGGTGGTGTAGGTGGTCGTATTGGTGAGTCTGGCAGCAGTTTAGAGGAAAAGAGATTTAGACTGTGAATCCTCCAGTAAATCCCCGTGTGGTGGGAAACGCTTTGTCTCAGCTGACTGACTCTTCACAGAGTTTTGGGGGCGGGGTAAAAACAGGACTTTCAAAGTGACACTGTGCATCGATATATTGGATTCAACATTTCCTAGTCAATAAAGCTCAAGCTTAGCAATGTCTAATGGGCTGTTTATGGTGTAATTTCAAGTAGTGGTCCAGTCATGTCTCTGGCATTGGAGAGGAGGTGTAGACTGCTCTTTTCTGATTGGTTGAATAGTGACAGCTCCTCCTCTCTTAATGTAACGAGCGACAAGCGCGCCCTCTTGGCAGAGTCTCTAGATTAACTACTGCCATGGCATCTGGGTGTGCCTACACTTCCACCAGTTTCTACCTGCCCATGTTTCTCTCTGCTCAAGCCTCCACCAAGGTTAAAGTTCACAGTGTAATTATCTGAACAGCAGACACATAACTATACCTAGACCCTGGATTTAACTCTCTTCTCTACCCTGGTGCAGGTGTAAAAATGTGCCCTGTGACAGAGATAGTGTGAGTGGGGACAGTGTACACAGAGCTAGTCCAGAATTTATGTCATCTCGGTCATCTGAACTTATGACCACACTACTCTTCCGCACACCACTAGTGGCAGTATCTGGGGGGGTCAGAGAGGACGAGACAGAAATGATAAAACCATGTCTCACTTGAGAGAGAGAGAGAGAGAGAGAGAGAGAGAGAGAGAGAGAGAGAGAGAGAGGAAGTAAGTGCATGAGAAAGACTTTCCTCTCTTTCATCTTATTCCTCACTACAACTTGTTTTCTCTCTCTCCCTCTGCCACAAATGTGTTATGAGGTGAGTGGGCTTTATCTCACTAACATCCATGTCTAATGCGACAGGCCGGTGGGTTTTGTCCTGGCCCGGGGGGTTTGGTCCGCGGGTCAGGAGGTAACGCTCTGTTCGCATGCTGCTCTCCTGTGCGCCAGGCTCTGACCCGCTGCTCCCAGTGCTTGACTTTTAGCCCCCCCCCCCCCCAAAAGCCCACATTAGGCACAGAGCGCTGGGCGTGAAAGGGCCGTGAGGTGGGGGGTCCTGGGCACACCCTGCCCCTCCCCCACACATTAACTGCTTCATCAAGCTTCATTAAGGTGGACTGTTAGCAGTGTCACACACACCAACGCACAAAAACCACAATCCTCTCCACACACTATGAACATGTTCCTCCCCAAGTCCAGAAAAGGAACAGAAAGCCTCTTTACTAGGAGAAACAGTCCTTTTAGGAAAGAATGTGTGCAAATGTGTGTGTGTGTGTGTGTGGTAGTGGTTAGCAGATTTATTAGATTATACTGGAGATGTACAAAGCCTATGGTCCCACACTAATTTATAACAAATTCTTTTTTCTCACGGCCTCAGTAGCACTGAATGCACACGCGTATATATAAACGCGTTATTATAATACACGTGTATATAATAAATATTATTATACGCTGACACTCTCAATCACACAAGTGGGTTTAGCATCTCCTGGCATGTCCAGTGGACCTGTATCTATGATATCTGTCTGGCGGGCACAGAAAGGCGGAGAGTGTGAAGCCGGTGGCGATCTGCCCAGCTCCACAGGGGGCTCACACAACTCCAGCTGCCCGTGATGGTCCCTCCCGATTCCGCTCAGGGGTTCATTTGTGTGGAACTAGGAGAGAATGTTAACACTGAAGAATGTGGTTGCTGCCAGTCATGTGAACATCCTAACAGAAGCCTCCCTCGTGACCTGTGACCTATGGAAGTGACCACCCTCTAGCTTTTCTGAGGCCAATGGCATCAGTGTGTGTGTGTGTGGTGTGTGTGTGTGTGTGTGTGTGTGTGTGTGTGTGTGTATGTGTGTTTGTGTGTGTGTCATGTCGGGGCGGTCATAGAAAGGGAAGGGATCAGTCAAATGTATTTTTTGACTGGGATTTCCATAAACCCAGTAGCATATACTATCTAATAGGCCAAAGAGCCAAATCCCCTGCAGACTGTCTGTCTGTCATATGTCTGTCTGTGCGTACGTGTGTGCAATTGGGTATTCTGATCAAATGTCCATTTGAAGTGTACACAGACGTTGTGAGAAATGTTTCTTCTCAGTGACAGTCAAACAAGGTGTACATGACTTTTAGTTCTAGTGAAACAGTGGAATGTGAAAGGAGGAGAGAGACACTGTAAGAGAAACACTGTGAGAGAGAGTGTGAGAGAGACAGTGTGAGAGAGACAGTGTGAGAGAGACAGTGTGAGAGAGAGAGAGTGTGTGAGAGTGAATGGCTCAACACGCAGCCAAGTGACAAACACTCTATTACCACTAAGAGTTAGCTTATGGAATAGGGCTTGAGAATACAGTGGTGTGTGTGTGTGTGTGTGTGTGTGTGTGAGAGAGAGAGAGAGAGAGAGAGAGAGAGAGAGAGATACACACACAGTGACAGAGACAGAATAGTCAAGATTGCGAAGAGCCCTGTCTGTTGTAAAAGAACCCAGCTGATAAAACTGCATGTGAATGGTCTTTTAGGGGTGTGGTGTGTGTGCGTGTGTGTGAGAGAGAGAGAGAGAGAGAGAGAGAGAGAGAGGTTATGTGTTGTAAGAGAGGGAGAGAGAGCAGGGTGGGAAGAGGGTCTGGCTGACTGATTAACCTTTGACCCCTGGGCCTCCAGGGTGAGGAGGCAGTTCACAAAGTCACTGCTGATGGACATTAATACCACAGCAACACACAGTGGTGGCCTGCAAACTGCCACCCTGCCTGCTAAAAGCTCTCCCTATTCACCAACCCCAAACACACTCTCCAAACACACAGACTCCACACAAAATCTATTCGCATGAAACTAAGACAGCCCTTAGCTACAGACACTGCACCGATCCGTCTGTTAGCCTCTACTACAATAATGAAAAATCACATCATTTTAACTGGGTGACAAGACACATTATGTCTTTCTCTCCTTCACACACCCTCTTACACTTTAATCAATTCATTCAGCTGACCAGAGGGTCTCCATTACACCCACGCAGTCTGTCTCTGCAGACTCTACTGCCTACAACCCTGAGCGCATTCTCTCTCTCTCTCTCTCTCTCTCTGTCTGTCTGTCTCTCTCTCTCTCTCACTCTCTCTCTCTCTCGCTCACTCCTCGCTGTTATTCTGGGAAAAGCAGAAAAGGAAACATTTTGATTGGAGGGCTCTTTGAATTGGGTTGACAGTTGACTGATGACCGTCCATAAAGTGACAAAGAATCGCTGTGTGGCAGCCAGAGCAGATCGCCGCTTCCCCCTGGGAAACTATTGCCCTGAATTGTTAACGGCAACATTATTTTTCTGCCAATCACGGCATTTCAATGCCTTGAAAATGAGCATGAAACAAGCCTTTTGACTGAACAGAAAAGTTAAATGTCTCCAATGTTGATCAAATTAACTTCAGGCTCCTGACAATGGACTATATTTGTGTGAAAATAATAGAGAGGGACAAAGGGTTTCTTTTTTTTTTGGCCAAGATTTCACAGTTGTGATGTAAAACTGTTGCGCCCTGAAACTGAGCAGCCTCTCTGAAAGGCAGAGCAAGTGGAGACACAGCCACAGAGACAAAAGCCCGGCCTGCTGAGACTGAAGCCGTCTGCAGAGTGGCTGAATATCTCTGGGAGGACATTTAAAAATGTCATAAAAGTCAAACAATCAGAGAAAACCCACATAAGTTTCTCAGATTTAAACCTCACGTAGCCCTCATGTAAAATATACTTGTATATTTGAAAATTACTTTATGATCTTAATACCTCCATTATTTTCCAGGCTTATTATTATTTTTTAATAAAATATATTCAAGGAATCAACAAAGCAAGGAGGAGGAACATGCCCAAATTCACCTCGCCTTGCCCTCAGTTCAACATAGAGGAGGAAGAGTGAGAGAATGAGAGTGAGTGTGTGTGTGTGTGTGTGTGTGTGTGTGTGTGTGTGTGTGTGTGTGTGTGTGTGTGTGTGTGTGTGTGTGTGTGTGTGTGTGTGTGTGTGGGAGAGAGAGAGAGAGAGGAGAGAGAGAGGGAGAGAGAGAGAGGGATAAATGCTACAACCTCTCACATTGTTCCCCTGGGACCTTAAAGCAGTGGGCAGATAAACAGTGTTTAGCAGCTGAAAGGGACAGAGGAAAGGGGCTTATCAGATGTCCCCTCAGTGGTCTGCGAGGCGTGCGATTAGCCCCTCGACAGATACGCGTCTGCAGGGGTGTCGTGCACCTTCGAGCTGGGGGCTGGCGGCCAGCTCTGCAGCCAGAGGGCAGGAGAAAACATGACAAATCACAGGAGCGCAGCTACAGAGAAGGTCCGCGTGGTTCGAAA
>NC_135225.1:8883914-9056414 GCF_052324685.1 Brachyhypopomus gauderio | reverse complement strand
CAAATCTTATCCTGTCACATAAAATGACCTTATAGAGAAACAGTCGTCCTGCTCTCACCATTCCCTCTCTCCCTCCCTCCGCTCATCTCTCTCAGACCAGTGTAAGGACCACAGGGTCAAGGAGCAGCTGTCCGTTAGAAAGGTCAGTGGGCTGGGGGTGAAATAGGCTGCTCCGAACGCTCCCAGCCAATGACAATGACGAACGGGCCGTCCGTAGCAGGTCGTCGTGACTACCGACTAGCGCGGGTGCGCCCCGAGCCGGAGCGCAGCGGGGAAAGCGGTGGTGTGGAGGGAGGGGGGCCGCCCGGCGGGCGCGGCTTATAATCTCACACCGCGTCCCCCCACACGGATGACTCAATCTCAATCTAAAGCCGGTCATGTCACAAGTCCCCAAGAAGTGGTTTGGGGGGGTACGAAGCCAGAAGACTTCTAGCCACTGACCTTTGTGATGTCATGGCTGAGAGCTCCCTGCCGCCCGATAAATAAGCGCCCAGCTGGGCTCTCCACGGCCAGAGCTGCTGCGTTAGAAATGCAGCGTGAGCAATAACTGATAGTCACCAGCGGTGAGTGATGAAGCAGTGCTCCCCGCTGCCCTCTTTCCTTCTCAATCCACCATTCCTCTCCCACAGGAAATGACCCTCGCAGTGGAGGAGGCTTGTGGGAGCGGGGGGGGGGGGGGGGGGGGGGTACCAGGCCCAGAGGAGCGGAGCTCAGAGCGGGCTGGACTGTGAAGAGAAGCTCTGCAGGAGAGACACGAGAGGGCCCTGCTCTGAGCTCACTAGACTGATGCAGGACTCGCCTCTTTGGAGTTTACTACAACCTTCAGGAAAGTTGCAAGTGCCAGAAGTGAAGAGAACAAATACAGATGTGTTGTTAATTGTTCCAGCTAGAACGTAAAGCTTCTTGCATCTGCATTTTGGGGGGGGGGGGGGGGGGGGGGGGGGGCATGAGCGTCTGCGTCATTCCTTCCCATAAATAAATCAAACAAACCTAACAAATGACCGCATGGCGGCACGGCTTAAAAGGATGGAGGAGAGGCGCAGAAATGACAGAATCCATCAGCTCGACCTTTCACAAACAATGTGCCCGCCATTTTGTCCACTTCCTTCTGACTCGGCTTTTCAATTAATATTGTCCCCCTCGCTCGCCCACCATTTAGAGCCATAACTCACGACTCGGCGCTCTGCATACAGGGAGGGCAGACGCGTCTGTGGTGGGCTCCTGCAGGAACAGGGGATCCACAGGGTGTAGGCACAGCGCAGACACACACACACACACACACACAGTCATGCACGTACGCATCAAATCTGACTGCCCAATGCACTCATATTAGCGAATATATTAAAAAATATGTAAGGAACAGGATCTTAGGTGCACTTGTGTACACACACACACACACACACACACACACACACACACACTCAGTGGTATAATGACAAGAGGCATTTTCCCCTCGATGCGCTGCCAGTAAAACCCACATGGCCCGTCGATCAAATGGGAGAATGAAAGTCCTTCCCCTTCAATGATGTCATCACTACATGAAGAGTGACAGGTTACAGATGACGGTGAGGCGAACGTGACTGAGTTCTTACCGGGGAAACCAGGCTTTCATCATGCCCTCCACACTAAACCCCCCTCTACCCACCGCACTCCGCACCAGGGTGCCACCCACCCCCGTCCTAACGCGTCCGGACCGGACCGCCTCGCCCCGATCCCTCCACCGGCACCACCCTGGAGGTAGCACTGCCTCCAGCGCCGGCCCGCGCAAGACTTCACCCGTGCCACGACCCCGCGGGATCGCTGCTGCCACGGTCCGGAACCGCCGCGGCCTCGGCGAGATCCGCCCTCGGTGGGCCGGCACTACGTCTCGGCCCGGATTCGCCGTTAATGGGATTCTTTAACGCAGCAGATGGATGGGGAATCCGAGCGGTTTCATCTACTAAAAGAGGGCATAAATCACAGGGTGTGGAAGGGCAGGCGAAGCCGGGGTTATCACCAGCCCAGACACCCAGCACGGCCCTGCATTAGAGCATTAGTGAAATTAATTCATCTTTCATAAGAGGTCTGAGCTGTATCGGTGATCTATGATAACAACCAATCTCTCACTACGAAGAAGACTGCTGGTGTGTATATGTATGTGTCCGTGCACGCACACGTGTGTGTGTGTGTGTGTGTGTGTGTGTCTGTGTGTTTGTGCGAGTGTGAGCAACAGTCCCTGTCCCAGCTTGACTACACAAATCTACTGGTTTTAAATGGGATAACATTATCTGGAGTGCCGCGCTCAAGAGCATCATCTGAGATTCATAACCCAGCTGGGGAACACACATAAATCAATGTGCAAACTTTCTGTTTCCTGTCTGGCTGAGGTGGCCAGCCTGCTGCTCTGGTGCACGCAGCTCGCTGGGCGCGTCTCCGCTGTGTTTGCTTATGTCCTCGTAATTACTGCAAACAGCGGCTGAATCACTGTAATTGGTTTTAGATTGTGTGGAAATGTCACATTTGGAGGTGGGGGGAACTGGAGAGGGAAGGTGTGTGCGTGAGCGTGTGTGTGTGTGTGTGTGAGCGTGTGTGTGTGTGTGTGCGTGCGTGTGTGAAGGATGAGGAAATTGGGAGAGGCGCGTGAAAGGCCACCTCTGTCTGCTTTTGCATATATTTGCGGGGCTGGGCTGCTGGAGCGTGGGTAACTGATGGGCTCCGAGCGGCCGTCTGACACACGAGCACCTACGCTCTTTATTACTGTATCAGCCTCACACATAGCAAAGCCACTGCACACGCCAACGCCCGCCCACACGGAACCGCACGTGCGCCCGGCCGGCAACACGCACACACGCTCACGTATGTGTGTACGAGCATACGAGCGCGCACACACATGTAGTAAACAGGAAACGGAAGTGGAGGAAACTGCAGGTGAGCGTCTGTCTCCCTCCTCAGACACCACGTCTGAGCCGGAGAAAAATGACGTCTTACTTCTAAAACAAAACCCTGCTTAATTAAGCTCAGTGTAAAAAAAAAATCTCTGTGCAAAATAAAACATGCTGAAGTTCTCTTGTAGATATTTCAGATAAATTGTGCTAATGTTGTTCTACTGTGTTCAGAGACTCGCTGCATCAGCAGAGCTTCGGCTAATCTGGGTTCATGTTTAGATGGACATGGTTTAACTAGGACCCCCGTAACGCCCACTGAGCCATGCGGAGATGACCAAACACACTGCTCACGTGGCTGCCGTCCTCATTAGGGGACATGTTGAGCAATTCACGCATCTGTTTCTAATAAAATATTACTAGTAAAATATAATAAATTATAATAATATTCTGTAATAATATTATCTACTATAAATTTAACTTTATAGACAGCATATGCTGAAACAAGCACCAAATTTGTCTAACACAATTTAACAAATTTCAAAATGAGTGACTTCTACTCTAATGTGATTTCTGATGTCACCCTGAACTTCGTCTGCTTTACAACATAACAGTAACCCAGATGACAGGACACAGGTGTGTAGTGAAAGCTCGTTTAGAGACCTCGTAATTGACGAGAGGAGCAGTCAACACACCTCAGGAAAGTAGTCCTGAGGGAACTTCTCCTTCTCCACCATGGGCGTGCTCTCTAAAGTGTCTGAGTAGATCTCCTTGCCCACCACCTTCTTGAACTTCTTGGCTGGACAAAGCAAACACAGGAGCGGATGGTCACAGGACATTCATTACTGAGGAATTATCTAGGAGATGTGAATCATGCTGAAACCCTTATGTTTTCTTTGAACCTCATTCCAGAGATGTTCCTTTAGCCTTTTTCAGGCAACTGCTCCACCTGCTGGTTAAACAAAAAAGAGCAGGACTTCTGATGCCTGGAGACACGCTCGTGTCCGAAGGGCTTACAGCAGGAAGTGCTCCACAGACATCTGAAATATGAATGTTACTAAACATCTGCTGAAATTTAAAAGCATAACCCAACCGAAAATTATTCAAACATACGTGGACCTACAGTGCTGTCTATCTGAATACCTGCCCATGTGTGTGTATGCCAGTTGTGGTTTACATTAGGTTCACACCCAACGCTGAAAGAGCCTCACAAAGAAGGTGACTGAGGCCATTATGCTGCAGACAGGAGGGAGTGGACAGAGACAGACTTTAATCTGGGGACGGCCAGAGACGGGTGGGGGTCCTGCTGCCTCTCAGGCTGCCTCGCCCCACCTCTCCCCTGTCCTTCACGCCCGTGACAGCGGCTAATGCCAACACTCGTGTAATAGCGGCAGCTTTAATTAGTGTGACCATAGGGACCCGTGACCTCTGACCCCTGCAGCTGATGAGGTCAACGCTAACTGTCCAATAACTTGAGAACACTATTACCACAGCATGAAATCTCATGAATTAAATTCTAATATTAACAAGCGTGGCTATTCCTCATTACTAGCTCCATTTCTCTGGGTTACTTTTTCCCCCAGACCTAGTGTCCAGTTTGATCACACTGATCTAATGAAACCGGCGAATGTGATTGAGATGCCTTATTAACTGGAACCTTGGCTTAGTAGGCGAAATAATGGAACTTACCTTTGAAATCAAACTGGTGGATGTTTTTTCAAGGATTCGTGTATAAAGTAGCAACATCCTAGTGCCTGCACACAGGAAAACAAGAGAGGGACAAGAAATTAGAGCCAAATCTAATTTACAGGAACATCAGCACCTCTGCAGCTCCCAGTAACAACACACAAGTTCTGGGACACATGAGCGAAGGAAGTGACATAGACGCCATGTACCTTCTCAAAACACTTCCTCCACACGCAGGTCCACTAAAGCCACCGAGGCAACATGAATGGGGAGGCAAGCTCAGCTCAAATCTCCCAGCAGCCCCCACTCCGCACGGAGGCCCTGTGCTTCTTTTCTCTTTGTAACGAGTTCACTGCACCCAAATATGACATGTAAATTATAGATGGGACCCAATTCTGTCAAAGCAGTCTGAGCCTTTCACGCCGTCCGGCAGAGTTTAGCATGACCAAAGATTTACTTCAATGGGATTATATTCTTAATTTTACCGAACAATCAGACAGTTACCCCAGTCTGGGGACAGCCCAAACAAACTCAGTGAGAAAGAGTAGGTGGAGAGAACCCCCCCACAGCTACCCACCCCTTAGGCTGAGGGATTTGATCCGGTTCACAGTTCACTAGCTGCGTTTGGAGGAGCTTTCTCCCCTCACACTCTGCAGGCGGGCACAGATAAAGCCGCTGGGCTGATCTCAGCCTTCCGAGGCTTCAATGCAAAGGCCCCAGTCCCGCAATTGTCCTGTAAACCTCCCGACACCTCCAGAACTCCGTGGTGGGGGTCGGTGGGGGGAGCAGGAGGGCGAGAGCATGAAGGCCCTTAAGAGAGTGATGGAGGGATAGAGCCGGCAGGAGGAAGAGAGATAGATGAGGGACAGAGGGAAGGGTGCTCGTTAGGCGCGGAGCTGGAGCAGAGGCCCAACTGCTGAGTTGGGCTCAGAACAAGAGCGGCGGATATGAGCGGCACCGATGGAGATCGGCCCCGGTCGTCCCGGCATCACGAGTGTGGGACATCCAGATGTGAAACATTTGTTGTTGTGCTGATAGCCTGGATGTTAGATCTTCTCCCTCACGCACCTGCTTACACAACACATTTCACGTGCCACGCAAATCACGCATGGAACGCAAGGCACACTCTCTGTTTGGCTTGTCTTCAGAAGAAAAGGAGATCAAAGGCAGAGAGAGGGAGAGAGAGAGAGATGAGAAAGACAGGAGAGAGACAGCCAAAGTGAACACTCAGAGGGAAGAGTTTACACATGAGTTCTGTTTACACGTGAGTTCTGTGTCGACGCATGCCCTACTTTACAATAACTATGGTCGTAAGGGGAGACAGAGCTCTGGGGTCTGGGGTTCTGTTTATTTATAAGTGTTAACCAGTGTGTCGTTGAGGCCCTGGAGCAGTTAGACCAGTGACAGCGTCCGTCTCTAAGGGAAGAGCAGCGCTTGCCAACATGCCTTGCCCCTCTCTGTTCTACTGTCACAGAAAGCTATAACCAAATAACCTCGCCGAGGCCAATCGCCGCTAATGGCATTGTCATGATTACTCCCAGAGAAGTCCAATTAATCACCCCTCAAATAACGGGCAAACAACTGCACTTAAGCAGCCATTGCAAAAAAAAAAAAAAAAAAGGAAAAATCAAATATAGGAGCTGTAATAAATATTTAACGTCGCAGCTCAAACGGACGGTCTGGTTCTGCTGCCCTCGGTCCGTCGCTCCTCCCGAGCTAGGGCCACTCTTCATGAAGAACCGATTATATTAGCGGCCTGCAATTAATCCATTTGTCTGGGGGCATGACAGCCTCAAAATATTAATTGGAGCCAGAGCGCGCTGACAGGAAGTGCTTATCTTTTACCCGCTGCCTCACAATGGCCCACGTCAAGCGTATGTTTGTCACGTCCCGTGTTATTGATTAGCTGCCAGATTCACTTGAAATAATTAAAAGTATATTTTACATATTTATAAACCGGACTGTCATGGGCGCTACTTAATTCTCCATTAGTAGGAATGCACTCTATTAAGTGCACCGGGCGGCCCAGGCAAAGGAAGGGAAGTGAGTAATCGCAGTAATTGTAGACAGAAAGACAATAACTGGACCATAAAAGGCAGGTTTTACAGCCGGCCCTGGGACGTCTCTCTCTCTCTCTCTCTCTCTCTCTCTCTCTCTCTCTCTCTCTCTCTCTCTCTCTCTGTCTCTCTCTCTCTCTCTCCCTCTCTCTCTCTCTCTCTCTCTCTCTCTCTCTCTCTCTCTCTCTCATACACATTCTCTCTCTCCCCCTCTCTCATATGTGGACATAGGTGGAAGACACAAGCAGTTCGTAAAGTACGGCAACTGCATCAGTTTCGGCCAAACGCAGTTTTCCTGCACGACCCACAGGAAGGCCAGACGAGTGCTGGAATCTTCCCGAGGTCCTCGCTGTGCGCAGCAGCTCCGGACGCCCCGTCTGGCCGCCCCGTGTCCTGCTGCGCGCGGGACACACTAGGCTACGCGCAGCCGAGCACTTAGCGAGCAGAAAGAGGCTCAAATCCCATGACCTTTAATAGATTTTCTGCATTCAATTTGAAAAATGAGCCATAAAGCAAACATAAAAGTAGTCATTTTTCCCCAGTGGTCAGAGTGCTGGTTTCTGCCGAGAGCAGTGGTCAGTGCCCTGAATGTAGACACGCACTCTGTTGTGACACCAGCGGGTGAGGAGGTGGAGGTGAGGGCAGGTTGTTAGCCAGGCAGGATGGAGGCCTACACCAGCACAGCAGCTGAGTGCAATATAAAGCTTGTAAATGGAAGCATTGAATGAGACATTTACACAGGACACAGATAACGGCCTCTGCTTTGCCCAAGCCATGCGTTAGCAGCTAATTCCAGTTAAAAGGTAGTAAAAGGCTACTGTCTCTCACCCCCCAACCCCCACTCGCACGAATGGACCTGTAAAAGGGAGAACCGTCATAAACTGCTTACATGCAGATAACATGGTCTAAATGGAAGAGCGGGAGAGCAGCTATAGAGACAGACAAAACTTTATGGATCTCAGGGGGAAAGGGCAGTTTTCACTTTGCTTAGGTAGATACATTACATCAGAGCGTTAATTCTATGAGCAGCTATCTGCCTGTGAAATTCCTCAAGGGCCCTCATTGGTCACGCAACACTCTGAATGTCACTACAAGCATGTGAGCGCGAACATGCACACAAGCATACACACACACACACACACACACACACACACACACACACACACACACACACACACACACACCTCCCCCAACTTCGATTTTAAAGGTCAGTTCTACATGTTTCTAGAACTCATTTCAAAGCAAAAACATGAAGCTAAGCTTAAGAGCTATTAAAAACAGAAACACGATATACAACTGGCTCGGACAGTTGGAGAAATGCAGTAATTGCATCAGCTGAGTGAATGTGCACACACACACACACTTGCACGCGCACGCACTCACACTCACACACACACACACGCACACACACACGCATGCACCCGCACAAACCGACACGCACAGACACACCACAGGGCGAGCGGTGAGCACAGCTGTAACGTGACATGTTTGCGCTGCGTGGTCATCGAGGGAAACACTCCCGTGAGGACGAGAGGCCCTTCAGGCCGTGATGGATCGGCACCGCATCCGGCCCGCTTGCAAATAAGAGCCAGTGACAGAGGAACTTTAAATGAGAGTTTTGTCTGTGTATCCAGTCAGGCCTTTCTGCAGCAGATGAATAATAGACAGAGAGGCTCAATACTCTGAATACTCAATCAATGAGTGAGGGCTGTTTGGCAAACACATAGGGCTAAAAGGCTGGGGGGGGCAAGGGCATCTCAATCTGTATTTCCCTGCTGAAAAGCCACCCTGTTATTGACGCTTCCTCCCTCTCCTCTCCTTCTCTCTCCATCTCTGTCTCTCCGCCCGTCTGTCTGTCTCTCTGCCGATTCGTCTGTCTCTCCGGCCTGTCTGTCTGTCTGGCTGTCTCTGGCTCTCTCAGGGTGTTGTGTTTGCAGAGGATGACAAACAGCCTATTTACGCAGTAGCGGAGGTTTGTGCAGAGCTGGCCCGGATCTGCAGGCGGTGCCGTGTCCTCCCCAGACACTCCGCCCCGCCCCCCTCCAACAGGCTAGCCCCGCCCCATCCAATGGGCTCACCCGCACCCTTCCAATGGGCTTGCCCCACCCCACTCCACTCCACTCCAACAGGCTCGCACTGCCCCTTTCCAACAGGCTCGCCCTGCCCCCCTCCAACAGGCTTGCCCCGCCCCCTTCCAACAGGCTTGCCCCGCCCCCCTCCAACAGGCTCGCACCGCCCCCCTTCCAACAGGCTTGCCCCGCCCCCTTTCCAACGGGCTCACCCCGCCCCCCCTTCCAACGGGCTCACCCCGCCCCCCTTCCTACGGGCTCGCTCTGCCCCCCTTCCAACGGGCTCGCTCCGCCCCCCCTCTAATAGGCTCACCCCGGCCCCAAGATTCTGGCTATGGCTTTAATGGCAGGGCTCGAGCTCGCTGGGACAGCGAAGACCATTTCATGGTACTGGATGTATACTAGGAGACACCGTGTAGCCCCGCTTTTGGCATGTACTATTACATAGGGTTGTTGTCACTGTGTTCACACTGTGATGTTTTCACCTTCTGTTCCGCTGTATCAATGTTGTAAGACCAAGCCAACCGAACAGGAGAGCTGTCACCTCTACACAGACACGCAGAACTTGATAGTGTCAGTGCAGGACGCTTAGAACCATCTGCTGGGACCATCCATCCCATCTGTGTGCAATGGATTCATTGCAGTGCTTAAACACTCCCTGGTCTTCTGGAGGCGTCAAACAGCTGTTCCTTAGCAGTTCCTCAGAAGGATTTCAGTCAGGAATAGTTCATTGGCTCGGTGCGTGTTAGATGATAACAAGCAAACGTCCAAATAAGGAAAACACCTCAGTAACGAGAAAAGAAACCTTGAGCACAGAGCGGCCTCCACTACAAACCCAGGGTCAGGTTTCAGCTTCGGATCTCACACGTCTGCTTTTTATGCATCAGGTTGTATGATCTGTCCCCTTGGAAAACAGTGGCGTGTCCTGAACGTCATAGTGAATCGACACTATTCCAGAGATTAGAGAGACAACATTTCTCTGAAGGAGAGGCGAGCAAACAGTTCTGTGTCCATACGGAAACAACAAATGTATGTGTGTGTGGTTACCGCTACTGAGGGTTAACTGTTTAAAGCTGTGACTGCTTTGTTTAATCACCTGTGCTCCTCAACAAACAGAGAGAGAGAGAGAGAGAGAGAGAGAAAGAGGAGAAGAGAGAGAGAGAGAGAGAGAGAGAGAGAGAGAGAGAGAGAGAGAGAGAGAGAGAAAATTGGAAAGAGTGTGTTCAGGTGGTCAAAAAGACAGAAAAACACAAATAGAAATTAAGAGAGGGGGGGTCTATACTGCTCTAAAAGAGCCTTTCTCTCATTTTGTTAAAATGCCCCCTAAACCCCAGTAGCAGCTTATATGATTGATTTGTAAACTTCTGATTTTATTTCCCCTTTTTGCAGAAAACGTTATGGATGGGTCTAAACAAGGTGTAATTGGCCAAACCAGGAGCACGTTCTGGACCTGCCAACAATCCAGCCCGCTCCCAAGGTTGGCCGGCCTAGCGGGGAAATATTGTGCATTCATTTCATTTAGTCTCTCCTTCCAACATCCAATGGTAGAAGTTAATTAAATTGCTTGTCCATTGTGTTCATCCACTTACAAAGTTAATGATATTGTGCAGGGGGATTAAAGAGCGTTTTATAAAGCGCAAGGGATGGGAGCTGGCAGCCTCCACATTGCCCGGTTGAACCCTGTCAGTCGGGGAGGCCGGCAGCCCCCGTAATTAGCACTGAAATGGATGCTCCCATCTGCCAATTTCCTGCCATGCTCATCAGTCGTGCTGAAGCCTCTCCAACCTGGCCGCTCACAGGGGTCTAAAGCAATAAAGACATCATGCCAATGACATTCAACCAGAAAGAATTAGAGGGGGGTAAAAAATCATAATGCAACTCTACGTAAAGTGATTCAGAGCTTTAAGGAGATGTTTTAGCATCCCCACCCCCCTTCCCGCATATATATACCCAGATTATATATACACTCAGAATAGTTTAAGTGCTGCCACACAGGCCTGTCATCTTGTTTGAATATATATCAGATGTAGGTTCCTGGCTAGGCCTCTCCATATGATGAAGTTATAAAAGTAATTATGGAATAGAAATTAACATAATTCAGGCGGTAATGTAAGTAATACACAAGCAGCACATACCCTAAATCCCTCTTGCTTATAGGATGTTTTCCAGATATAAGCATTTCTGATTTTTATATGCAGCTTATATTTCTGTAATAAAAAACAACCAAACCGAAGCGATGACAATGTTTGAAGCCAACTAGGTTGATATATTTCAAACGTATTCCCGCCTGCAGCTTCAGCAGGTTTTTATGATGGCATAAAAGCAGCACATCAGGCTAAATGAGATTTCACCTGTAGGGCCCAACACGCTCCCATGTGTCTACTAGCCCCCACACCTTCCTGTGGCCCCGCCAGGCCCCGGGGCCACAGGAACGCCCGGCAAAGAGCTTAAGAGTGCAGCCGCGTCCCTCATGTCAACAGGTGTGTCCACAAATGGCCCTCGGGCTGAGGAATCAGTCAGTCCATCTCAGGTATCAGTCAACAGCTTCTGAAGGGCGTCTAGTGCAGTGAGCTAGAACCCTGCAAGCAGCCTCTGATGCCCCAATCCTCAAATAAACCGGCACTTGAAGCCAACGGCGTGGTGAATAACCACTCTTTCCGAGTACGTATGAGCCACAGAGGCTAATCTCATCATCTCCTGAAGGACCACGTACATGATGAACATTATCCACATTATTAGATTTGCCAAAAAAGAAAAATCAAAGGGCGAACAATTGAGGAATCCATTAGTAATTAAAATGACATTACCCCACTCTCTCTTCGGCCACTTCATGCAGGGCTGCCAAGGCCATCATTTAATTGTTTCAAATGCCGAGGATAAAATGCTTTTAATATACTTAGGCTCATTAATGTAAATCATATTCCACTATGGATGTCCAATAATTAAAAAGAATATTTCAACTTGTGTCATTTATTTTTTTTTTCTAAAGGTATCCTCATTAGACAAGATACTTTTAGAAATGACAGGTCTAAAGGGCCATTGATTTTTCTTTATTTTCTGCTTTTGAAAATATTGTTAATGTTGACATTGAATGCTCATCAATCTAGATTATCATGCTATTTAATATGTGGCCTGCTCCTGCGATCGTCCGTTATGTGTCTGATTGGATTAGGAGTGTATCGGAGGCGGGGTAAGCTTCTGCCTTTACAGAGCAACAGGAGACATGCATAAGACCTGACAGCAAGGAGTCCGAGCCAATTGGAGTCCGAGCCCATTGGAGTCCTAGCCAATCAGAGTCTAGCGCAAACTCCACAAGGACAATCATATTAAGCTGAACTTTCTTGGAGAAGTCGTTACTCTTGCGTGCAATCTCAAAATATGGAAGAGCACTTGATCTCAGAGGTGCTTACGGAGCCACAGTCCTGGACACTTCATGGCAGGTGTGGAACTTGCCACTCTGGGCACTGATCAGCCATCTCTCTAGCAGGACAGCAACAGGCTGTGGACCAGGCCGGCGATTGGTCATGCGGCCACAGCCCAAGCCTTTGATCTGGACCTTATGTCCTCTCCACGGAGCTCTGGTGGCCTTGCTATGACAAACTGCCCCCCCACCAGTTGTCCAATAGGATACAGCTTTATTGCAGTGTCCCACAATAAAATATACTGCTGCGAGACATCTTAGGGCCATTGATCAGTCCGTCCTGGGAGGGATTTATCTGTATGTTCCTCATCCCCTCCCCCCTCAACATCTTTTCCCCTTCTCCTCACCCCTCCATTCACGCAAGTCTCTCCAGAAATGAGACAACATGCCCCCTGGATACTACCATCATCAAACATTATTTTTATATGGCTACATATAGCTATGGTCAATCAAAGTATCAACTGTGGAACCGTTTGGCCAACACATCCAGAAGAGTCTGTCAGTTTCGACCTCGGGCTGAGGCCTATAATATACCCCATTGGGAAAGCCACATTGGATTTGAGAGCCTTAAAATTGAGCCTGGTGAGAGAGAGCGGAGGAAAAAAAAAAAAACGTATCTGTGAGGGAAGCAGGCCTCCTTTCCACAGATACTGTCGGAGGCGTTATCGGGACACAAACAGAGAGCACAGAGCCGTGAAGCTTTAGAGAGAGCCGGGCCAAAGCCCGCGGTGGACTCGCGTCTCCGCTAAGTCCCGCCGCCGGACGCCATTCGCACCGCCTTTGTCTTTATGTAAAAGTGGATGCCTGCCAATGATGTGTTATGTAAAATCGGCCAGGCCTGATTGAAATGAAGGGATATCCTCCATGCTAGCTTAGTTATACTTCAGTGCATCAGCAGAGAGAAAGAGAGCGAGACGGAGTACGAGGAGGCAGCGCCAACAGTCGCTGGAAACGTTTCTCAGATCAAAATTATGTCATGTGGCTGGAGGGAGAGGAGGGGGGTGTAATAATGGCCATAAGTAAAGAATAGAGGAGTTTCTGTACGCAGATGTTCTTTCAGTGTACTGGGAGAATCATAAATCAGAGCCGTTCCCAGCCGTTTGGGGAGGGAACCCATGGACTGGCCACAGGCAGCAGAGAGCAGGCTAGCGGAAAAGTCCAGAAGCTTCTGTTCAGGCCATGAAAGCCAGAGCTTCTCAGGCATCTGATGCCATTGTGACGGGCCCAGCGTCCTGGGTCTCTTTTGGCTCCATTTCTTCAATCAAAACTCCCGATATTCACCAGGCAGAAACTACACACCTTACTACTCTCAATGTTCCTGCTTAAACTGCATCAAATAATATATTAAACCACACAGTGAATAAATAAATAAATAAATAGTGAAAATAAAATGAATTAAAATTATTTAATTTCACATTATAAACAAAAACTATTACATAGCAGCTTGTAGAAACAGGGCCATTTGCTAATAAATAATAAGACATTAAGTTTTAAACCTTCTTTCAAACACATAATTATAATTCCTAACTGTGACGAAGTAATGCCTGCTTACTAGATTACTTTGCCTTGTCGTATACACCATGCACTGTGTATGTATTATGCCGTTATTAACTGACTAGTAATGTGACAACTGAACTTTTAAATGTTAGGTACCATGTGTGAGCTTTGTCGCTTTTGTTGTTATGATGATGATCCATGGACGAGATCCAGAACCCTGTGAACCAGAACCAGAACTCTAACCACACATTCAATCAGTATTTCCTGAGAATGATGAGCAGGCCAGTGCTTGAGCTTCAACTGTTTATATTCATGTCTTGAGAATCTCAAGGTTTTCTGTCAGCGCCAACACACAAATATGTCACAGTGAGGAGATGGAGGGAGGTGCCAACATACAGCCCGCTCCACCCAGTCAGACCACACCTGCTGCCCTGCTTCTCCACCCAGGAGAGCGCATACACTCCTCATGCTGAGCAAAAGCACAAGAATGTAATTAAACCATTAAAACCAAGGAGCTGACTCTGCCTCCAATCTAATTACACAAGTCTTTAATGAGAACTATTTTGGGTGAATAACCGAGCACAACCGAGGCATTGTGTGTGAAGGTTTGTGAGAGGGACGTGGTGACAGGACGGGCCTTTGTGTGCCACTCAAGCCCACATGGAAAGCATTAGGTTCAGAAATACACTTAATGTTTACTCTAAGGCTTCTGAAGCATGTGGCCATCCCCCAGAGGTTCACGCAGAGGTTTGGGGTCTTCTCAGCCCGGTGGCCTGTGGACGACACCCATTCAGCAGGTCTCGCGTCCTCTCACGTCCTCGTGCCTTCCCCCAGCTGACCGCGGTCACTTTACCGAGCAGGAAATGCTGCGGATCAGTTTAACGGTTCTGCGGACCGGGCAAACTCCAGACCGCAGGCCGCAATGGGCTCCTACCATGTGCCGATATGGCACCACCTCCACCAATTTCCTATGGAGGAGGCTTCCACGGAAAGCCCGCGTTTGAGGAGACTTTGCCGGCCGGCAGAAGCCGCACCCCCGTCCGCTCACGCCCCAGTCTGTTACTGGCATCCTACACAGACAAACCATTCCTCTTCCCTCATGACCAGTAAGACATTCTCTAAATGACCTCCACAACCTTGAGCAGAATGTATTAATTTCCCTGACAAAAATCAATTTGAGAGGGTCTGGGTGAGAGGAGGAGGAGCTCATTAAGGGCCTGAGAGACGCCATCCTCTCTTATTAGACGCATGTTGTTCATTTACGAGGCTTCGCCGTCGTCTGGGCGACGGGGAAGACCAAATGATTGGTCATTTCCCTGCCTTGGGTTAAGAGCACTTAAAATCAATTGGCCTGTGTATGTTTAATACTGCTAGAAAACGAGAGGCAAAAACCATTGCCGTGATTTGCTGCGTGTTTATCTTTCAATAACCACAAGGGAAAAGCGTACGGGACCAATTCATTTTTGAAAGATGGCTATGAAGATGTAGGGAATGAGTTTGGCCACAGGGGGCGCAGGTCTGCAGTTCCGGCACCTGCCCAGATTTGTTGTTATTTATATGTTGCTTCAAAAAGATTGAAGGTGTTCTATGAACTGTAATTGGATTAGGAAATATACGCTGCTGTACGCTGCCACATGACCAAACAGATCTGCGCTCTAAAACTACAACAGAAAAAAGCAACTCGGCCTACAGGAGAGAGATTGAGCTGGTCGGAACGTGCCGGGAATGGTGAGGTGCTATCAAAATATCCGCCAACGTCTAGCTGCGCAACTTCATTACAATGCAAGAAGCAAGACACCAAGAGACGAGAAAGTCAAAGAGAGAGAAGGGCATGTAGAGAGTGGGAGGTGAGGAGGAGAGAAACAGCAGAAGGCCGGGTGGAAGACGCTCAGAAGACCAGGTGGAAGACGGAACCACTGCGAGACATCCAGGAAGCAAATCAAATCCCTGTATGCTTTTCATATTTAATGCAAAATAACTGCAAATTCAATTAAGCACCTGCCACAAGTGGGACCCCTGGTGACGGGTTGATGTAAATGCAAGGCCAGTTGACTAAACAATGCAGGAGCATTAGAATAAGGTGACGGGATAAGAAAGGAGCGTGAAAGGCTCAAGTCAGGCCACACAGGGCCCTGCCAAGTCCATTATGGGTATTGAAGACATCCCACAATCCAACAGTGCGAGCTTCCGATGACAGCAGGAAAAGACGCTCGGATGCGGCGGGCATGTTCTCTTCATCACCAAAATGGCAGCGCGGTGCAGCTAATAGGATAAAACACAACGCTGGAGACGAGGCGACCAGCCCTCACCAGGGGTTCATGTCTCAGCCACTCACACAAATGCATGTGCCGAGAAAAGTGAAAGGAGACGAGCACGAGATGCATGCTGGGAAATGAAAGCAGGGCTCGTTCCGGAACGCGCGGCCGCGAGCAGACGCCCCGCACCTGCGTTTGTGAGCGAGCTTTAGCAGCCATTCCCTTACAGGCCCACGCCTGAGTGAGTTCTGCCCACAAAGTAAAGCTGCTTCACATGAAACAGGAACACAGTTCTCACTCGCAAACATTAGGTCATAAATGAATCTGTTCTCTCTGTGTTTTTTCCCCTTTTCTTTCAGGAAATGTATGTGAGGTCACTATCCTGGGCTATAATTACATCCCTGCCAGTCTGGGCAAGGGGAAATATCATCATTATTTCTCTTACCTGCTGAGAAATGGCTAGGATTTAAGGTAACGATTTCTCTGTGCGATTAACCACACGTACGTGACATATCGTCGTGCGGCTAGTCTCGGTCCCGGGGGAACACTCCCTTCCCTCACGCCTCGGAATCACGAGCAAGGGATGAGAGAGGAAAGAGAGAAAATGAGCGAGTGAACACACTTTTCCTCCATTCAGGATGTTCGGATTAGTCGCCTGATGGCTCCCTGAAGATGCACCCCTCCCTAGTCACACACATACACACACATACATACACACACACACACACACACACACACACACACACACACACACACACACACACGTCTTCAGAACCTGTGAAGGCCTGACTGTGTGCGGTCTGTGTCTGCATGTGTGTGCGTGAGTGAGAGTGAGAGACACAGAGAGAGAAAGAGAGAGAGAGAGACAGAGACAGAGACAGAGAGAGAGAGAGAATATATACACTTTAGCAATGAAAAGGTCAGGATGCAGGATGAGGCAGGCCAACATGGCTGATCGTGATCGTGAGTGGGGGTCTGTGGACGAATCACAGGAGAGTTGGTGCATGGCAGTGAATGAGTAACCCAAACGCCATTATCCTGCTCTTCCCCGGCTGGGCCCACATTCATGCTGGTGCATGCTGCCACTTCATTAGGAGGAAATATCATTCTTCTCCTGCCCAGCAGCCAGCCAGCAGGAAAGGCCCCTGGGGGCCCCCTGGAGGCCCTGGAAGCCCTGTTTAATTCCACATCATCTGCTCCACAAGGGGCCTTAATCTGAGCCTGTGTGATCAATACTATATCAGTGTAAATTAAAATGACAATTTGAACGTAATTAAGCTGGTTAATGCTCGATTCAAATGTCATTACTTACACAAAAGGAGAAGCAGGCGCTGCTGGCTGTGCACAAAAGTGTGTGTGTGTGTGTGTCTGTAAGAGAGAGAGAGAGAGAGAGAGAGAGAGAGAGAGAGAGAGAGAGAGAGAGAGTGTGAGTGTGTGAGAGAGAGAGAGAAAGAGAGTGTGTGTGTGTGTGTGTGTGTGTGTGTGTGTGTGTGTGTGTGTGTGTGTGTGTGTGTGTGTGTGTGTGTGTGTGTGATGGGCAAATATTTTAACTGGTACTACCCTGCTTTTGTCCCTGTGACTGCCGCAAAAGATACAGAGGAGGTCCTAACAAAAGCAGATGAAGTCTCCACCTATGACAGGCAGGGTAGTGCTCCAATTCCACAGCAGCATAACCCAATCAAAGCAATCTGATTTAGAGAAGCAAACCCAATTAGAGCCGCACTGGATGAGAAGAGGCAGAGAGTGAACACTGGCTGAAGAGAGGGGAAAATAACCACAGCTGAGAGAGAGAGAGAGAGAAAGAGAGAGAACAGGAGAGAGGGGGCATCACAAAGAGAGCTTTCTACACAAAGAAAGAAGAAAACTTAGACAATAAAAATGCCATTAACTAATAAATGAAAGTCCACAGTAATTGGGTTATTCGATTGCTGCTGTTCCTCTTCATCCAGTTTTGAAAAGTGCTCTAAAGTTATTGCAATGGCGTAAAATAAAGGAGCCGTGGTTCGGATCAGAGCCACTGGGGGGTCCGTGGCTGGGTGAGCCGAGGCTGATCCTGGACCTTCACGCTTCCACACTGACACACTGAAGCCCCTTTCTTTAACTCAGGAAAAATAACTGAGTTCAAAATAACTCGGACGTCTCTGCAAGAGGCTTCACGTGAAGCACACACACACGCACAGACACACAGACACACAGACATACAGACACACAGACACTCTGACGTCTCTGCAAGAGGCTTCATGTGAAGCAGCAGTTACAGGTTGAAGCACCTAAACTAAAGCCTGCTTGGGCCGGGGGATGTTCACAGAGAGGGAGCCACACACACACACACACACACACACTCCGACGTCCACTTCCAGACAGACAGCTCACGCACAGGGTCTCTGCTGCTCGTCCCCTTGTCCCTCAGACTGTCTCCCTTGTCTCACTAATGGTCCACATGGTGAACGCAATTGCTTTCCTGGCTCAGAGAGGTGAGACGCACATGACGGACGGAGCTCCAAGCACACGAGCGATGCTGAGCACGCCGAACGTCGCCACTGACTGTGACAGAGCGTCCGGACGGCCCCGCCGGCCCACTCCCGCATCGGCAGACCCGCACGCGAGACCTCTTCATCAAGCGCCGGAACAATGGCGCCACTCTTCTGCTTAATTAATTATTAAACCAGAGTCAATAATGAATAAATACAAAAACCAAGGGCAACCTTTGGGTATTTAATTAGCAGAGGAGGCAAGGCACACTGCTAACGAGCAAAGCTTACCAGCGGCGTGGGGGTCAGGCGGGGGACGGGCCATGCCCCCCCCCCCCGGCCTGCTGGACCACGCCACGGACCTATCCATCACCACGGCTGCAGAGTTGTGGCAGTCAAACGTATTAATTATCAGCTCGTTGCCAGGGGTGACGGCAGTGGGAGGGGCCACTTAATCAATGCTTGTCAACACATCGGCAGACCTACACACGCAACTGGAAACTGGTGACGGTGCAGGACGAAGACCCCGAAGCTCTGGGAAAGAGACCCAAATCTGTCCTGGAAGGGTCCAAAAGGGTTTTAAAAAGAAATGGCCACGCTCAAAATACTGCTTTTTGCTGCAGTTAATTCAGTTAAGTAACACTGCTAAAAAAACCACAGCCACAGGTTAACTACATAGTTTTAGTGCTTAATATTTTGGCAAACCTTAACATGACATGCAGGTAATAAGGTTAAGATCCTCATTAGGAGAAATGAATGCATTCTAAACATTTGTCTAGCAGCACAAGGTAGTGTGACCCCAGTGTTCGTGCACACTTACACACACACTCTGCTGGACACACACAAACACAGAAAGGTTAGATAAACGTAGAGTCAATGCGTGTAGATGGTTAAGCACTTTAAACCACACTAATAACACGGTGGGCTGTATGCACGCATGCATGTATCTGCATGTATCAGTTTGTGTGCATACATGTGATGATGTAATATTTTGTTTGGGGGGGGTGGGCACTCCCCCAGAGGTCTGCAAGGGTAAGCAAAGTCATTTCTATATAATTAAGGAGAGCTGTTTAGAGGGCAGCCTGTCGTCAAGGCCCCCATGTACACAGGAGATGCTCACCTTTCTAACTCACGACACCCTGCCAAGGGCACTGATCAAAATTAACTGCCTTTAAAGTGCAATGTGTTAAATGACACACCCCGGGACACAACCCCGGGACACAACCCCGGGACACAACCCAGGAGGGTGTCAGACAGGCTGATCAGACAGGCTCTGTTACAGACAGGCTCTGCTGATCGTGCAGGCTGTATATACACCTATACTGGTGGTGTTCTGATCAGACCCACAGAGCAGTTGGGAACTGATCTGACAGTCAGACGGACTCGTGTTTGAAGGGATCAGCCTGCAGTGTGTCTGGCATATAGAGAGTTTAGCAGCGTGAGCTCCGCCCCCCTCGTGTGCTAAGCTGCCGACAGCTGCTTAGAGAGAAGAGCTGGGCACAGCCAGGATCTTCATATGAGGAGTGTGTGTGTGTGTGTGTGTGTGTGTGTGTGTGTGTGTGTGTGTGTGTGTGTGTGTGTGTGTGTGTGTGTGTTAGAGGCAGATGATGCTCTTGAAAGGCTAAATCTCTTCCGTGCAGACATGATCAGAATTCCTTGCAAGACAAGGCTCTCATTGTACATTTCATTATATAAATTATTCTAATATAGTGCAACATAACTGAATTGCTACAAATGTAGGAATGTGATGGTTCAAATATGCTCATGTTAAGTACATACAAGACTGAAGAAATATGGCAGAAATATGGCATAAACAATTTTCTGATGTTTTTTATGATGCCTCTGGATGGGTGTGTATGGATGCAAACATAAAGAGAGAGAGAGAGAGAGAGAGAGAGAGAGAGAGAGAGAGAGATAGGGAGAGAGAGAGAGAGAGAGACCATGAGCATGTCACTGTGTGTATGTGTGTGTTTAGGGAAGCCCCATTGGGAGCTGGTCTCTTTCTCTCTAGAGAGCAGCAGTGTGAGAGGCTACAATAGCAGGGAGATTATGGAAATCAAACCAGAGAGATTAGCTAATGGGAATATAATAGGCCTGGGAGCCTGGCTGAGGCGTATCTGCCTGGGCATGCAAATGAAGAGGGGCAGGAATCAATACACTTTGGGAAAACATTCGGCCCTAAAGCCATGCGATCAGAGAGAGAGAGAGAGAGAGAGAGAGAGAGAGAGAGAGAGAGAGAAAGAGAGAGAGAAAGGGAGAGAGAGAGACAGAAAGGGAGAGGGAGTTAGACTGTGTGTGTGTGTGTGTGTGTGTGTGTGTGTGAGAGAGAGAGAGATAGAGAGAGAGAGAGAGAGAGAGAGAGAGAGTGAGCAAGATGAAAAGAGTGAGATGAGGAGAAAGAAAGAAAAGGTGAGACACAGGAAAGAGGGAGAGAGAAAGAAAAGGGTGAGAGACCTGCAAAAGTGCAGCTGGAATATTTACACCTTTACATTACTTAATTAACTTTCACACCGAGCAGAAGAAAATACATTAGCATATTATTACATATTAATCACAATTAAAATACCAATTTCAAACGAGCTGATTCTATTCAGCACAGTGACGTTTTTGCTGCAGTGACGTTTTCCTTTGTAAGGGCTGCAGAGACCAGAACCATCAAATCTAAGAGCACTGAACCTTTTACCTCAGCACCCAGAGAGACGAGCTTCCCTCCACCACCTATCGTTCATGTTAAAGAACACCTGCCAGAAAATGAGCAGTAGAACAAGCTCCCTGATGCCCCAGAACACACGTGAGAACACACGTGAGAACACACGTGAGAACACACGTGAGAATACACGTGAGAACACACGTGAGAACACACGTGAGAACACACGTGAGAACACACGTGAGAACACGGGGTGGAACTGGAACATTAGGAATCTCTCAACACATCTGCTGGTGTCAGTCAGGATGGCTGAAACCCTCTGGCAGCACTGCCACTAAACACAAGCACGGCAATGGAGAGCTGGACTGAACTGATTTCAATCAGCCGCAGAGAGAAAGATGGACGCATGTGGAGGTATTGACAGCTGATTGCTGGAGGGAGAGAGAGAGAGAGAGAGAGAGAGAGAGAGAGAGAGAGAGACTGTAGTCCCTACAGAACTGTCTACTTTAGAGAAAGTCTATGAAGGCAATGAAGGAATATCTAATAACCTTTGATTTAATCAAAGCACGAGTCAGAAATAACACCTCTGTTACTGAATGGATATTACTTATCCAAACTGTAGGGGAGACCAGGGACAGTTGTAACAAGGGACGGTTGTAACACCTTGAATTCCTCCAAACAGAAACAAGCTAGAGTGATTACACTCACTGTGCACATGCTCAGTTAGACTGTCTTCTTGCTAACAAAAAAGGAGCCACATTTGAAACTCCTAGAGAAGGTAATAACCAAAAGTGTTTTTGGGGGGTAAAAATTTTACTTTTCTATCAGAGGTCCTGAGATAAAATATCTATGAATCCAAATAAGTATTATTAGAATTACTGTATTGTAAGCTAAAATTAGAAATGATTAACATGTGTCCAACTAGCAGTCAGGCTCGTTCACATGAGGTGAAAACACAACTGGTGATACCGGGACGATTGTAACACCTTGTTACAACCGTCCCTGAACCAAATAGTCAGTGACAATGACCATTTATGATCTGCCAAGCATTGTGAAGAGTGCGCTTCCCCTGGCTGCAACACCATCAAATTTTCAGGCAGGGTTTGTATGCACTGGAATTAGGCTTTTTAAAAGAGATATTTTTAATGACAGCGACTTTGAACCATCCCTGGTCACAGATCGCCCACTGCCAGCAGTGACACCACAGGTTCCATCTTCCACTGCAGCTGCAGTGAATGCAGTTGCATGTATTACAGCTCCAACACCCACTGTGGCAACGGTGGCATCCTACACACCACCTGCAGCATCCTCCCCATCACACCATGTGTGGTGTCTGAACCTTCATCCTCCCATCACACCATGTGTGGTGCCTGAACCTTCATCCTCCCCAACACACCATGTGTGGTGTCTGAACCTTCATCCTCCCATCACACCATGTGTGGTGCCTGAACCTTCATCCTCCCATCACACCATGTGTGGTGCCTGAACCTTCATCCTCCCCATCACACCATGTGTGCTGCCTGAACCTTCATCCTCCCATCACACCATGTGTGGTGTCTGAACCTTCATCCTCCCCATCACACCATGTGTGGTGTCTGAACCTTCATCCTCCCCATCACACCATGTGTGGTGTCTGAACCTTCATCCTCCCCATCACACCATGTGGTGTCTGAACCTTCATCCTCCCATCACACCATGTGTGGTGCCTGAACCTTCATCCTCCCATCACACCATGTGTGGTGCCTGAACCTTCATCCTCCCCATCACACCATGTGTGGTGCCTGAACCTTCATCCTCCCCATCACACCATGTGTGGTGCCTGAACCTTCATCCTCCCATCACACCATGTGTGGTGCCTGAACCTTCATCCTCCCATCACACCATGTGTGGTGCCTGAACCTTCATCCTCTCCATCACACCATGTGTGGTGCCCCTTCATCCTCCCATCACACCATGTGTGCTGCCTGAACCTTCATCCTCCCCATCACACCATGTGTGGTGCCCCTTCATCCTCCCATCACACCATGTGTGCTGCCTGAACCTTCATCCTCCCCATCACACCATGTGTGGTGTCTGAACCTTCATCCTCCCATCACACCATGTGTGGAACCTTCATCCTCCCATCACACCATGTGTGGTGTCTGAACCTTCATCCTCCCCATCACACCATGTGTGGTGCCTGAACCTTCATCCCCCCATCACACCATGTGTGGAACCTTCATCCTCCCATCACACCATGTGTGGTGTCTGAACCTTCATCCTCCCCATCACACCATGTGTGGTGCCTGAACCTTCATCCTCCCATCACACCATGTGTGGTGCCTGAACCTTCATCCTCCCCATCACACCATGTGTGGTGTCTGAACCTTCATCCTCTCCATCACACCATGTGTGGTGCCTGAACCTTCATCCTCCCATCACACCATGTGTGGTGTCTGAACCTTCATCCTCTCCATCACACCATGTGTGGTGCCTGAACCTTCATCCTCCCCATCACACCATGTGTGGTGCCTGAACCTTCATCCTCTCCATCACACCATGTGTGGTGCCTGAACCTTCATCCTCCCCATCACACCATGTGTGGTGCCTGAACCTTCATCCTCCCATCACACCATGTGTGGTGCCTGAACCTTCATCCTCCCATCACACCATGTGTGGTGCCTGAACCTTCATCCTCCCCATCACACCATGTGTGGTGTCTGAACCTTCATCCTCCTCATTACACCATGTGTGGTGTCTGAACCTTCATCCTCCTCATTACACCATGTGTGGTGTCTGAACCTTCATCCTCCCCATCACACCATGTGTGGTGCCTGAACCTTCATCCTCCCCATCACACCATGTGTGGTGTCTGAACCTTCATCCTCCCATCACACCATGTGTGCTGCCTGAACCTTCATCCCCCCATCACACCATGTGTGGAACCTTCATCCTCCCATCACACCATGTGTGGTGTCTGAACCTTCATCCTCCCCATCACACCATGTGTGGTGCCTGAACCTTCATCCTCCCATCACACCATGTGTGGTGCCTGAACCTTCATCCTCCCATCACACCATGTGTGGTGCCTGAACCTTCATCCTCCCATCACACCATGTGTGGTGTCTGAACCTTCATCCTCCCCATCACACCATGTGTGGTGCTTGAACCTTCATCCTCCCATCACACCATGTGTGGTGTCTGAACCTTCATCCTCCCATCACACCATGTGTGGTGTCTGAACCTTCATCCTCCCATCACACCATGTGTGGTGCCTGAACCTTCATCCTCCCATCACACCATGTGTGGTGTCTGAACCTTCATCCTCCCCATCACACCATGTGTGGTGTCTGAACCTTCATCCTCCCCATCACACCATGTGTGGTGCCTGAACCTTCATCCCCCCATCACACCATGTGTGGTGTCTGAA
The DNA here is from genome assembly GCF_052324685.1 of Brachyhypopomus gauderio. Classification (NCBI taxonomy): domain Eukaryota; kingdom Metazoa; phylum Chordata; class Actinopteri; order Gymnotiformes; family Hypopomidae; genus Brachyhypopomus; species Brachyhypopomus gauderio. The sequence continues at coordinate 9,032,041 of NC_135225.1, read as the reverse complement.
CCTTCATCCTCCCATCACACCATGTGTGGTGTCTGAACCTTCATCCTCCCATCACACCATGTGTGGTGTCTGAACCTTCATCCTCCCATCACACCATGTGTGGTGTCTGAACCTTCATCCTCCCATCACACCATGTGTGGTGTCTGAACCTTCATCCTCCCATCACACCATGTGTGGTGTCTGAACCTTCATCCTCCCCATCACACCATGTGTGGTGTCTGAACCTTCATCCTCCCCATCACACCATGTGTGGTGTCTGAACCTTCATCCTCCCCATCACACCATGTGTGGTGCCTCCTTCCCCTCTTTGTTTGTTATGTGGTGTGAGAGTAATCATTAGGCCTATTTTTTAAAAATAAATGGTCACAATAACATGAATGATAAATAATCTTTTTCATTTTGATTATTTGACTGATTAATTAAGTAAGTTTTAGATGTTACAACCGTCCCTGGCATGTGTTACAACCGTCTCTGTACCCAGGGACGGTTGTAACATTGGAGTGTCTGTATTTAAATCAATTTTGCCACCTGTACATATTTCATAAACCCACTTATATACATTGTTTCAGTAGTTGACACATTGAAGTTCCTAATACAGCAAGTTGGCTATTCCAGTGTAAATGGCTTTTGATTTATTTGAAAAATCACAAAAAGTGTTACAACTGTCCCTGGTCTCCCCTATTATATTATTCATATTATTTCTCTTCCATGGTATGCACTTAAGACATCTCGGTGGGATGGGCCTGCACAAGGCTCCGCCTTTTCCCCGCCCTCTTCCCGTTCTGGCCGGCGTGGGAGGCCCATCCATCAGGACCCAGGCAGACGACACCTCCTCCCCGCTCACAAGTGCATGAAGCCTGCAATAAAATTAACCTCGTGGCAACTGTTTTCACACGCATTCGAGGGGCTGGTGGCCTGGGGGTCCCGGCACACGCCGTCCAGCGTGGGATTACCGAGTCAGGGCCGGCCAATCAGCAGACAAGAGGGCAAGGAACAAGGCACATGTCTGATTATGGAGGCATGTCTGATTATGCAGGCATGTAGCATGGAGGCCTAGGAGATGGAAAGTGCTGGCCTAAAACTGGCTATCAGACCCAAACAACCCATCCAGAACGCAGCTGTACATCCCACATCTCCCCACTGTCGTCTCCTGGAAGCGAGTCACGTTCTGATGTGAAACGCTGCCCCTTACCTGCAAGGCCAGAACGGGACCAGCTGCCGTGGACCTAAAAGCACTGATCACACCCCCAGTTAGCACCACAATGCCTTCCAAACTCTTCTACCACTCGATATTGACCCCGACCACCATGTCTGAAGACGTGCCCTCCTGCTAGGGCATCAGCCCGGCCACACTCTCAACACTTTCACATTACGTTAAGCGTTTGGTAGAGATTACAAAGTACCTCTGTGAGTCACTCTGGACAAGGCCATCTGCCCAATGCTGCAAATATAGACGAGGAGATGAGGAGTTCGGTCGTGTCTGGATGAGTGGGAGGAGCAGCATGAAGAGCCACTCCCTCATCCCCATTCAGCCAATAGAAACTGGCCTTTTTTGTAGGCTTGGGCAGGTTCTGAAACACTGTAACTGCTAGCAAGGCAGCCCTGTCCACACAGCCATAATTCGTCGATTACACACCACAGTTAAATCATCTTATATTTTATGATCTTTCCTTGAAAGAAACTAAATGATCATAAATTTGACATGCCATAATTAAAGATGAGCCTTTATTATATTGCTTTGTGCTTCATTGCATTGCTTTGTTCTTTACACACGTTTTATAACCCACTGTAACTGTACAGGATGTAGTCCGAGACACACGGGTATCTTGGCTCCCCGGGCAGACGGAGCTCTGTGCCAGAACGTGTGTGTTTACGCATGGCCCACTGGGAGCCCAGCAGGTGCCCGGGGTGCCAGGGTGCCAGGGTGCCAGGCTGGGCCAGAGCTGCGTGTACTGGGCATCCACCCTCCGGACACACCTCCAACTCTCATAGCTCCATCCTGGTCCACAGTTGCCAAGCAGAGAGACAGCCAGTGTGTGTGTGTGTGTGTGTGTGTGTGTGTGTGTGTGTGTGTGTGTGTGTGTGTGTGTGTGTGTGTGTGTGTGTGCCGCAGGAGCGTGCGGTTGGAGACAGATGGGGGAGGGGTGGAGAAATCCTTCAGTGGGTGTTTATTTGCTCTCAACACCTCCTCAGCGATCAATATTTTTAATTTGGGACCGAGTTATTATTTTTCCCATCACTGGGCTGGGGAGCAGAGTAAAGTGGCTCATATTTTAGCACTAAAAAGATCGATATGACAGGCTCACCTTCACTATACCCCACCCCCGCCCGCCAACACCCCCGCCCGCCAACACCCCCGCCCGCCAACACCCCCGCCCGCATCCCCACGCCGGGGCCCACACGCCATAATGTACACAGGGCCCGGCAACCCACCAACCCCCCACACACTTCAATCACATCATTATCTGCTCCAGTCGACCACGTAAACACACACACACACACACACACACACATTCTCTCACACGCCCGGACACAAGCGAACACACACGCACAACTCTGATTTACTTCTCGCCCTACATCCTGCTGCCCCCACTAAACTAATCCAACCATACACACACCACTTTATCAGGCTGCTTTTTATGAGGCCCGTGTGTGTGTGTGTGTGTGTGTGTGTGTGTGTGTGTGTGCGCATGTGTGTTTGGTAAAAACTGAACACACACAAGTGGATGTTATGGGCATATAGCTGGGACAGGCCAAAGGAGAGGGTGAACTCAGATTCTCAGATTAGGCTCCCTATAATAAATGCATCCATTTTTCGGGCCCTCTGTTCAATCCATTAATTGTGTATATATTTTAGGCCAAATGTTCCCAGAGCGCCCTGGCCTGCCTTCTCTCCTTAATAATTCACTTCTGATGGCAGACTCATCGATTGTCGCTCAACATATGTCTAGGGGGAGAGAGAGAGAGAGAGAGAGAGAGAGAGAGAGAGAGAGTGTGTGTGTGTGTGTGTGTGTATCGGGGGTCGGCCTGAGTGGATGTGTGGTGTGTATTTGCACTCCTGAGAGCTTGACTGATGGCCTGTGAGAGTTATGCTCCTACTATACTGCTGCACTGACATCTCCTCCATTCAAATAGGCCCAGTGCTCTGTGTTCCTGCTGCAGCACACAGGCTGGGGCTTTACTCTGCTATATTTTAACCTGGTTATGCATTCACCAGTGTCTTGAGAGGGGAGGAAAGTTGTGCATGAGCGTGCGTGTGTGTGTGTGTATATGTGGGGGGGTGGGTGGGTTTAGAGTTAGGGGGGGTTGGGGTTGGATGTGTGTGTGTGTGGGGGGGGGGGGGGGGTTGGGGGGGGGGACGACAGCCAGAGCAGGTTTTTGTTGCCAGGGACACCCACACGGAATCCATGGCTGGCAAAAAAGCTCCAGGGCTGGACAGAGAGAGTGCCTCCTCCTCCCTGTCTGTTACCTCCTCTCCTCTCTCTCCTCCCCTCTTCTCCTCTCTCTCCTCCCCTCTTCTCCTCTCTCTCTCCCTCTGGTGGGACCTGCTGCTGATGGAGCAGCTCCTTCCCCAGCCCAGAGATGGAGGGAGCAGTCTGGGTTGGGCTGGAGTGCGTGAAATGAAGCACATTACCACACGATCATCGGTTCTGTCCCATTACTCAAGCACAGAACTTGCACAACAAACAGAAAGTGACATCAGCGGGGCCGAACAGACCAGTCAGGTCAAAACATCTGGCAGAGATAAAGGAGCAGGAACCGGGACCAAGACGGCTCAATTTGGACCAGAGGTGCTGCGACGTGTAAACGCACCTGACAGCTCGTGGAGCAGGAGGTGCTCACACACGTGGAAAATGGAGGCAGACATTAGTGCACATCATTAGCCGTGATGCCTCGGGGCCCAGGGGCAGAGGTGGACGATAAATATTAATAGTCTGGATCAAGAGGATGGGCTTGTCCTAATTGACATTTTACCTGCTGTATACCTTAACCAGGCTTTAAAACGGCAGGCCAGAGCACACCATCACCACCCCCACCCTCTCCTCACACCACCCTCTCCATCCACCAGTCTCCTCACACCTCCCTCCCCTCACGACGCTCCCGAGAGCGCCAGACGCAAGAGTCTCGCAAGACATCCGATAAACGTTTGCATCTGTTAGCACTTTGCAAGTGGGATAAAGAAAACACGCTCAGTGACTCCACGTCACAGGGGGTCTGCAGTGCTGTGAGCCAGGCACGGGGCTCCGTAACCTGCACCTCCCTGCTCCTCCCTGCTCCTCCCTGCGCCTCCCTGCTCCTTCCTGCGCCTCCCTGCTCCTTCCTGCGCCTCCCTGCTCCTCCCTGCTCCTCCCTGCTCTTCCCTGCTCTTCCCTGCGCCTCCCTGCGCCTCCCTGCTCTTCCCTGCTCCTCCCTGCTCCTCCCTGCACCTCCCTGCTCCTCCCTGCGCCTCCCTGCTCTTCCCTGCTCTTCCCTGCTCCTCCCTGCTCCTCCCTGCACCTCCCTGCTCCTCCCTGCTCCTCCCTGTGCCTCCCTGCTCCTCCCTGCTCCTCCCTGCGCCTCCCTGCTCCTTCCTGCGCCTCCCTGCTCTTCCCTGCTCCTTCCTGCTCCTCCCTGCTCCTCCCTGCTCCTCCCTGCACCTCCCTGCTCCTCCCTGCGCCTCCCTGCTCCTCCCTGCGCCTCCCTGCGCCTCCCTCCTCGGTGTAGTCCTCATGCTACTGGAGCGAGAGGAGTCAGGAAACCCCTCCTGCTCACCCACCCACCAGCTCCACTCATATTATCTGGAAATTGACAGGTGGAGCAGACAACAAACAATTACCCAGGAGCAGGAGATCGAAGAGAGAAACAAACGCCACGAGGCTCCGGCTAAATGGCACACGCCTGCTATGACTGGACTATTAAGAGATTTATTGACTGTGCACTAGAAACTTTACTGCTGCTGAACTTTAGTTCGGATGGCGGGACGGAGGTGGCTCCGCCCTTCCACAGGACACAGTCCTCTGCAGCCTGCTGTCACTCACAGCACTTCAGGAGGACTTCGTTTTCAATATATACTACTCTGTTAATCAACATGTATTTTAACAGCCCCTTAAAATTTTTTGCGAGTAGGGTCCATTGTTGTCATGTTCAAAATGTTTGGAAAGTGCTGTTTGGAAACAGATTTAATTTGATGGACAATTTATAAAAGTTTTGTTTAAAAAAAAAAGAAAAGAAAAGAATAAAAAAAGAATGGCCACGTCCTAGACCAAAACCCCGTTAAACCACTGCACGCATATGTTGGAAGAAGCTGTAATGGATTTGTAACTGTATGCTTCCACCTTGTGGACATTTTATGCAACTGCATTAATTTGACGTATTAAAATCACGTGATCGGAAAGTCATACAGTCAAGAATAGTGTTATAGTTGTATAGTTTTATACAACAATACTTATTTATTTATTTCTATATTTATTTTACAGGGATATGTTCAAAATACCTTTGTTCTTTTTACACAAAGACAAAATATCAAAAGAGGATAAATGACAATTTCACCTTTCATAAACACAGTGATAAATATTTTTTAAATAATGCTTCAAGCCTCTGAACACTACCAGATACTTTAAAGCAAAATAGTTGCGTAGCTAATTAGAGCAGAAACTGCGCCTTCAAGACTTCCCCAAGTGCAACAAGGACACAGTAATGGATGAAGCTGATGAGGCATAGCAAACACTTACAGTGAAATGCTCCTGGGACTTGTAGTTCTCATCGAGGTAGACACGGGCTCTGCTGTACTCCTTCATGGCGTCGCTGGATAGTAGCTCTCTGTCAGGAAAAATATACACACTATGGTCAAACTAATGTGAAATATGAATGCTATATTGTTATGGTGCTTGGATGTATTTGACAGTGAGAGAAACTCTTGCTTGGGACTGAATACTGCGATTCCTGGTCTCTGTAGGTGGGGTGACCTACAGTGACGATCACACAAATAAAAGCAACGGGCCCGTGTGGCTTCACTTTGGTTAAGCTCGCAGACTTTACTTTTCCCTCTCTAGAGATTTCCTGTCAGTTTCCATATGGCCAATAGAGGGCACCAGTGAACTCTCTAAAATAGTGTTTTCCCTTGAATAGGAAATGCCTCAAATAATCCTTAAACAGAAGCATGTGATGGTCAACAATAACTGTTACAGAGTTATCACCTCACAGGAAGGAGCGTTAACAAGTCACCATGGATACATTCCTTCAGACAACACACGGTCCTGTGTTGTACTAGGCTCATATACACTCTGAGAAACCCAACAGCGCCCCCTAGTGGTAACAACACGCGTGTGCTAGTGTTCTCTGGCAAGCTATCTACATTTTGGCGGTGTGCACTACATCAGTAAATTACCACTGGATTAAAATTTCAGCAGGTATGCTGAATTAGGCATAAAGCTTTACTGTCAACCATTTTAAAATATGTCTTTAGGAAACATCATTATTTTTTCAGCTCTCAACATTAACACATGGTAAATCTGTCTAAACATTTAAGTAAAGCTTAGGTAAAGTTATTATTTTTGGGGCTAGCTGTAACAAGCCTTAAGTTTAAATGTAGGACTGAAACACCAGCCTGCCAGGCTGAGTGGATGAGCTGTCATTCAAGCTACAGCTGGCCTGAACCAAGTCCTTCCAACCATCTGTATCTGGGCTCATGGGCCTTAAGTGGGTGGAGCAAGACCTACTTGATGAAGCTGTCCACGTGCATCATTGATTCTTCATAATTCTTCCCTCCCACTTCTTGACAGTGTAACGCCACAAAGTGTGACTTGTGCGTGTGCACCGTCTGGAAGAAAAACAAAACAACAAAGACGCTACTTGGAGTGGAGTTACATATAATAATTCAGTGTCTGGGGATCTCTATTACATTCTGGATTTATGCCCGTGACTGATGTTATAAAATGTTACAAGTGAACCCAGGGAGCGAGACCTGTAACCTATAACCTGAATCCCAAACACTCAGACCCCCCCCCCCCCCCCCCCACACACACACACACACACACACACACACACACACACACGACTGTGGGAAACAATACCCAAGATTACAACACCACCCTTTTTGTGGTACTGTTGCCACAAAAGGCCACTCTGAGCAGAACCCGTCGGAAGTTCGTCTCGATGAAGCCGTCTGAGGAATTTTTGGTAGAAGGGTCTGCGTGAGGGTCTGCGTGAGGGTCTGCGTGAGGGTGTCTAGCCCCTGGGACTCAGAGGCACTTAACTGGATGTAGAGTTTATACTCTGGAAATCATGCATTAGGTACTGAATGTATGGAGAGCATCAGTCAAGCCGCGTATGCTGCGTCCATATGCTAGGGTGCGCGAGGGTGCACGAGGGTGCGTGAGGGTGCACGAGGGTGTGCAAGGGTGCACGAGGGTGTGCAAGGGTGCACGAGGGTGCAAGTGTGTGAAGACACCAGGTGCTAAGCTCCCAACCTCAAATATGATTTACCCTGGTCTCACACAGAAGTCTGAGAGTGCGAGATCTCATTGGGAATCATGCAGACAGAGAGGAGAGCGGGTTCCAAGGAAACAGAGTGAGAAAAGAAAAAGAAAGCGAAGGAGTCAAGACAGACAGGGAGACAGGACAGAGAAAGACAGGGAGACAGGGAGACGGAAAGCTATAAAACCAGCAAACCTTTGAGGAAGTGAGAAGAGACCTTGAGCATGCCAAGAGTTACATGTCTGAGCTTGAAATGTTTGCGAGTGCCCCAGTCCGGCCTGTTTCGAGGTGTCGACCCGTATAGGAAAATCCATACCGAAGTGAATTACAGCACTCATAGCCACTCGTGGGTCAGGCCCGTGGATGCTGGGCAGGCCATAGATCACAGCCACCCAGGATTTGTGTCCCCCTGGGGACTGTGGGGGCCAGGAGAGGCCCAGGCTTTTAGGCCTACTCCCCTCACCCGCCTGCATTATTCCCACTAAAAGCCAAATCAAATAAAGGTAATGGAGAGCGTTAACACTATGGATTTTCCATCAGCCTATGGCACGCCACTTAGCGGGATGACCCGGGAACGTCCAGACCCAACAAGGTCAGTAGACCTTTCAGTCCAGACTAGTAAGGGGACCTCCCTCCAGCTCTTTACATCAGTGTCCTCCTTCTAAGACTAATGTGTGCATTTGTGTGTGTGTGTGTGTGTGTGTGTGTGTGTGGGAGAGAGATAACCTGTGGCCTGAGCATGTCGAGGAAAGAGTAAGCATTGTGACACAGTGCTGGGTGTATGGGCAGCGCCAGCCAGGGGCCCATTGCCAATCATGTGTGTGCATGTACAGCCAAGGTCAATAACAAGGCCTCTCTGCCCACAGGCCCCCGCGGGCCCCCAGGGGCCCGAGCTCACCTGCTGCTAACAGAGAAAACAAACACCCTGACAGAGACACCTCCATGTGCCTCCAGCTCGTCTGGTCCAGCCAGATTGATTATAAACGCTGTGGTTTCTCTAACGTAAATAATTCAGCGTGAAGCCGAATGCACAGAAGCAGAGCCTCCGTCTCTTCCTATAGGCCTGTGAAGTCTGGCCACGCCCTGGACACGCCCACTCTAGAACAGAGGCCACAGTCAGTCAAATCCCAAGTCGTGGAAAGGATTCAGAGTGCAATGTTCATCTTCAGACTGCAGGACACGGAGGTGCAGATGCAGCGTACAGCACACACACTGTAAGACGTGAGGCGCATTACACTGTCTGTACTGTAGTGCCAGTGCCTGAATACTTCAGCTCACCCTCACACACAGATGTGAATACATACATACACATATGAGTATGGAAAAGCAATATAAACACAAGCAATATAAGAAAACAGTGTGAATATGAGTATGAGTATGAATATTTTATTGTGCATTTTCTTGTACCTGTCTGACCATATTCGTTTATATAACCATACAAGTCTGCATCTGGATTAATTGATCCAGTGTGAAATGCTGGTTACAACTGTAAATTATGGTGTGTGTGTGTGTGTGTGTGTGTGTGTGGAGGATCTTCCAGTGCAAACAGGACTAAGCTAAACAATTTTCGCAGTAATCTACTACACAGTGACACGTGTAACTCCCAGGTAGATCACGGATGCAGGACAACAGTAACGTTTGTCAAAGAGGAGGGTTTCCTCCAGAGATACGCTCTCTGGTTTCCTCCCACACAGTTAAAATGTTTATGCTCCTTTTCATGTGCACGGAATCTCCCATCGATCTGTGTGTACTCTGGTGTACATCGTCTGTTAAATGGGCAAACATGGGAATGTACGTCGTAGTAAAGACATTTGTGCCATGTTACAAACCTAAATGTTAGTTACAGACCTGGAGAAGTCAGAAGTGGAAACTCCTCATGCAGGAAATATTGACATTGTGTACGCTTACCGTATAAAACACACAAATTTAATTATGCAATATACACATCATTTTACCACAGGTGAGGGTGGTCCCTGTGTGTCTGTGTATGCATTGGTGTGTGTATATGCACAGATGTTTATGTATATATGTGTGTGTGAGTGTATTTTTCCTAAATAGTTTCAAATCAAGCATAAAAGCATCTATTATATCTCCTCTGGCTTCCACAGTCCAAACCGGTGGACACTTAAAATGTTTTCCAAATGATCGCACATTTAGAGTTCCGGTTCATACCTGCAAGTTGACTTTAAAACACTAACTTTAGCATAAAGTAAAACAGAAGTGCTCAGTCCGCTGTCTAGCCCGGACAGTATCCGCCACTGACCTCCACAGACTGCTGAAGGCCACAGTTCTGAAACCGCCCCCCACACACACACACACACAACCCCCACCACCACGATACAAACCACTGTTTGTTCCGTTCGACCATAGGTGTGCCATGGCTAAAATGACTACACCTCCTATTTACATGTTCACACACACAACTTAAGCAAATGGAGTGAAAGCAGGACCCTGGCTGAACCTAAGCTCTACTAGATCCAAAATAACCCCTGCAGACTCACGGGGGGTAAGTGTGTGTGTGTGTGTGTGTGTGTGTGTGTGTGTGTGTGTGTGTGTGTGTGTGTGTGTGTGTATACATGCACACACACCGACATCAACATGGTCTCAGTGCTGCACTAATAACAGATGCTACCAGACAGATTTGGGCCATGGCCCCCAGCTGTGCTTTAATCCACATTGTCAATCACATCATGCAACCCACTAACACAACTCAGAAGTAGAAGCATGTGTGGCGCTACATCTCCAGTGAGTGGCTCGCTTTACTTCACGTTTGCCTGCGTTTTTAACTGCTCTCCTCTATTTGTTTTTGTTTCCACCACCCTTGTTGTCTGCCTGTGTAGAAGATGCCGCCATACACGCCTGCTCTACCGAGAACGCTGACTTTGTCCGAATGACCCCCGCGTAAAACTGAAGAAGTCTGCGACATGACAGAAGGTGGAAGAGACACTAAACAGAAAGAAAGCTTCGAGTTAGGACATCATAAAGTGACATTTAATTTTCTCCAAGTGTTGATGGTTTCCCATTCCACCCACTAGCTAACTAATCCCCAGCCCCAGCGCATGACGCCACAAAGCCAGCATGGCGAGAGTTAACTCCTCGTGTAGCCAGCTGCCACCAGTGCGGTCACTGGATGTCTCAACGAACTCAAAACCACACCAGCAAGTGTCCAGATTGGTTGGTGTCGTGTGGGGGAGAGCGCCAGTCCAATCACTCTTTTGGGCTCCTGGCCAGGGATGACACCGGCAGGAACTCTGCCAGCCATCAACCGATGATGCGATTCACACTTAGACCACTGAGCCATAAAGTGACATTGTTAAACAAATACAAATAAGAAAAATGACTAATAAAACATGACTTATTTGACACACTTCATGTGCCAGTGGGTTGGCCCGATCTTTGCGTCACCTTTCTGGCACACAGGTAACCAGAAGCTGGCGTTTGCCTGCACACTGATCACAGAGGCAGCAGTATCATCGGAGTGGGGGAGTGGATGTGCATTCCTGACACTTAGACACAGAAACTCTTACAGAAAAACATCCTCATGTTGGCCCATGAGCTCAACAATTTTTACTATTGTTTTGGGTTTTGGTTTTTCCCTGCTACCTTTTTTTCCTTTTACCTTTTATTTATAAAATCCACGAGCTTTGAAAGGAAAGTATAAACCCAAGAGCTATGAAAGGAAACTATCGTCCAAAAAAAAACCCCCACATTTACACCAGACGCTCTTAGCGAGAGCTACTTAAATATTTATCAGTATGAGAGCATGACTGCTCTCTGGGACTCGAACCCATGGCCTCTGTGTCAATGACTGTAAAGACCAGAGGCCTTAAATCTGATAAACACGTGTAAAAATTGTGTTCTGGCTGCAGTCCATCTACTTTTGCCAATAGATTAGGGAGGAGATGAGAGAGATGCTACACCTGCATGACTCCACCCTCAGTACCAACGACAAGAAGCTGCTAGACTCACACTTACTGGATTTCCTATCAAAACCCACGGGACAATAAAATGTATTTATGTCTTTGATGAGAGGAGACTATCACCTTTCTTGGCAGATGGATTTTGCAAGCCACACTTAAAACCTGAGTCTGGCATTCTCAGTCTTGCTTTCTTTTGTCACTGTGATCAAATCTTTCTGTTTGAAAGGGACTTAGTGGTTTCTAAAGGGTCAAAGGGGTTCAGGCAGTGTTGACGGAAATATGCTTGAGCAGATGATGCTTCAGCAGAAACATGTCTGCTCCAGCAGGAGCCTGAACCACTCATCCACCATAGGAGATAAGGAACTGCTTCATTTATGTTGAATTAACATCGACTTGAATATCACTTTAATGCATCTGAAAACTAAATGAATCACCACAGTTAAGAGATTAAATCTTACTGTACACCTAATTCCATGCCTAAACTTCATCCTAAAGGTTAAAGGACGTTCTAACCATAACCCTGTGGACAATCATGGGACATTCAACCAGTGGTTTTTTAGTAATTTGTGCATCTGTAGATAATCTATAATGTAACCTCCAGTACATTTTATTTCCTGTGTCCAGTGTCAGGATAGATGTGTGTGTGTTTATCCATCCAAGCATGACCATGTCACTAGTTCACAGTTTAGAGTTCTGCCAGTCAGCTGGGGTGTTGTCATTACCAGAGAGAGGGAGATGGAGAGAGAGAGAGAGAGTGAGAGAGAGAGAGAGAGAGAGAGAGAAAGAGAAAGAGAGAGTGCAAGAGAGAGAGGAAAAAAATACAGAGATTTCCATGACGTCATTCTTGTGAGGCCTGGCAAGTGCTTACAGGCCTTCCCTGATCACACACACACAGACAGACACACACACACACACACACATATACTAACATACGCGCATGCATACACACACGCACACACCACCACACACACACCACACACAGTCATAAGACAAAAATGACTAGCGGGCTTTTTTCTGCTAACCTCTCTCTGCATGGCACAGCAGTGTGTGTGAAATGCAGCTGACTGACATTCCAGCAAACGTGGGTCCCCCCCATCCAGCAACACCCAGCAACACCCAGCAGGGGTGACTGGGAATACACAGATCTGAATCCAACCCATTAAGTGCAGCACTGGCTATTGTTCCTGAGGTGGGAAAAGTGCATCATTCTCATCACACCCCACAGCAGAGGAGCAGATGGCACTGGGGACGGGGGGGGGACATGTCCCCTCCAGATTTATATTGACCCCATCCGAAATCTAGCATCTACAAGTATAAACGTATATATTGTACAGCTTGGTCCCCCTCACTTCAGAATTTCCATCTGCGCCGATGCCCCACAGCACACGAGTTTGGGAAGCTGCACTTACGCATCGATACGAAAAACATGGCGTCGTTTCAACGTTAACGTTAACGTGCACAGCCTTCCGAAAGACTCCACACTGCTTCAGTGACTCCACTGTAGGAGAAGCGGATAGAGATCCACTCGAACTGTAGCATCACCCTCACACGGCAGAGTGACCCCAGCATGCTCACCCTCCAGGAGCCACACTGCAGACCGAGTGACCCTAGCACACTCACCCTCCAGGTGCCACACTGCAGAGTGACCCCAGAACACTCACCCTCCAGGTGCCACACTGCAGAGTGACCCCAGAACACTCACCCTCTAGGAGCCACACTGCAGACCGAGTGACCCTAGCACACTCACCCTCCAGCTACTGGCACCCGCACAATGGAAAAGTGATACGTGATCCATCCAGGTTTATAAGTCAGCTTATAAACAAGTCCATCTAGCTGTAGGTATGAGTGAGCTGTGTCACTGCTGTGTTGGTGTAGGTGAGTGAGCTGTGTCACTGCTGTGTTGGTGTAGGTATGAGTGAGCTGTGTCACTGCTGTGTTGGTGTAGGTATGAGTGAGCTGTGTCACTGCTGTGTTGGTGTAGGTATGAGTGAGCTGTGTCACTGCTGTGTTGGTGTAGGTGAGTGAGCTGTGTCACTGCTGTGTTGGTGTAGGTATGAGTGAGCTGTGTCACTGCTGTGTTGGTGTAGGTATGAGTGAGCTGTGTCACTGCTGTGTTGGTGTAGGTATGAGTGAGCTGTGTCACTGCTGTGTTGGTGTAGGTATGAGTGAGCTGTGTCACTGCTGTGTTGGTGTAGGTATGAGTGAGCTGTGTCACTGCTGTGTTGGTGTAGGTGAGTGAGCTGTGTCACTGCTGTGTTGGTGTAGGTGAGTGAGCTGTGTCACTGCTGTGTTGGTGTAGGTATGAGTGAGCTGTGTCTCTGCTGTGTTGGTGTAGGTGAGTGAGCTGTGTCACTGCTGTGTTGGTGTAGGTGAGTGAGCTGTGTCACTGCTGTGTTGGTGTAGGTATGAGTGAGCTGTGTCACTGCTGTGTTGGTGTAGGTATGAGTGAGCTGTGTCACTGCTGTGTTGGTGTAGGTGAGTGAGCTGTGTCACTGCTGTGTTGGTGTAGGTATGAGTGAGCTGTGTCACTGCTGTGTTGGTGTAGGTATGAGTGAGCTGTGTCACTGCTGTGTTGGTGTAGGTGAGTGAGCTGTGTCACTGCTGTGTTGGTGTAGGTATGAGTGAGCTGTGTCACTGCTGTGTTGGTGTAGGTATGAGTGAGCTGTGTCACTGCTGTGTTGGTGTAGGTATGAGTGAGCTGTGTCACTGCTGTGTTAGTGTAGGTATGAGTGAGCTGTGTCACTGCTGTGTTGGTGTAGGTGAGTGAGCTGTGTCACTGCTGTGTTGGTGTAGGTGAGTGAGCTGTGTCACTGCTGTGTTGGTGTAGGTATGAGTGAGCTGTGTCACTGCTGTGTTGGTGTAGGTGAGTGAGCTGTGTCACTGCTCTGTTGGTGTAGGTGAGTGAGCTGTGTCACTGCTGTGTTGGTGTAGGTGAGTGAGCTGTGTCACTGCTGTGTTGGTGTAGGTGAGTGAGCTGTGTCACTGCTGTGTTGGTGTAGGTATGAGTGAGCTGTGTCACTGCTGTGTTGGTGTAGGTATGAGTGAGCTGTGTCACTGCTGTGTTGGTGTAGGTGAGTGAGCTGTGTCACTGCTGTGTTGGTGTAGGTGAGTGAGCTGTGTCACTGCTGTGTTGGTGTAGGTATGAGTGAGCTGTGTCACTGCTGTGTTGGTGGTGATATTGTGTCTCACCCAGCTAAGCTGCCACACCTCCCAATGTTCACCTGCACACATCTCCACTGCTGTGCTGATTGCTGATAGACTATCTTAAAAACTTCAATCTGCATCGCTGGCAGTGGATCAGGCCTTTCATAGGAAGACAGACTTTTAACTACACTACATTATGTATTACAGACTTATGTGTGTGCGTGCGTGTATATATACGTATCTATATGTGCATTTAGTAGTGTCAGTTGGGGTCAAGAGAGGAGTCTTGTGTTTATTTTTCTCACTGGGGAATTGAAGAAAGGGTCAGTTTAAACTTACAGCCCTGCCCCACGCACACACAAACATACACACTCACACAAACACACACAGAGTGCGAGAGGCAGATGGTGCATGTACATGAGAAGACTGAAAGGATTGGTCCAAAGTAAACAAAAACTGTCTCCATATTGCAGACTGGGTGAACACACAGCTACATTTGCTGTGATGAAAATCTGTACCAGCTGCCCCCTCACTACTGCCCCTCCCCATGTGTACCAGCTGCCCCCTCATTACTGCCCCTCCCCATGTGTACCAGCTGCCCCCTCACTACTGCCCCTCCCCATGTGTACCAGCTGCCCCCTCACTACTGCCCCTCTCCATGTGTACCAGCTGCCCCCTCACTACTGCCCCTCCCCATGTGTACCAGCTGCCCCCTCACTACTGCCCCTCTCCATGTGTACCAGCTGCCCCCTCACTACTGCCCCTCCCCATGTGTACCAGCTGCCCCCTCACTACTGCCCCTCTCCATGTGTACCAGCTGCCCCCTCACTACTGCCCCTCCCCATGTGTACCAGCTGCCCCCTCACTACTGCCCCTCCCCATGTGTACCAGCTGCCCCCTCACTACTGCCCCTCTCCATGTGTACCAGCTGCCCCCTCATTACTGCCCCTCCCCCATGTATACCATCTGCCCCTTCACTATAGCCCCTCCCCCATGTATACCAACTGCCCCTTCACTATTGCCTCTCCCCCATGTATACCATCTACCCCTTCACTACTGCCCCTCCTCCATCTGTACCGACTGCCCCCTCACTATTGCCCCTCCCCCATGTATACCATCTGCCCCTTCACTATTGCCCCTCCCCCATGTATACCATCTGCCCCTTCACTACTGCCCCTCCTCCATCTGTACCCACTGCCCCTTCACTATTGCCCCTCCCCCATGTATACCATCTGCCCCTTCACTATTGCCCCTCCCCCATGTATACCATCTGCCCCTTCACTACTGCCCCTCCTCCATCTGTACCCACTGCCCCCTCACTATTGCCCCTCCCCCATGTATACCATCTGCCCCTTCACTATTGCCCCTCCTCCATCTGTACCCACTGCCCCTTCACTATTGCCCCTCCCCCATGTATACCATCTGCCCCTTCACTACTGCCCCTCCTCCAACTTCCTCTCTCCATCTTCACTTTAATGTCACCATATGGATCAGCTTTGGATCAGCTGGTCAATTTTCTCAAAATAAAATGCTGGAAATCAGATTGACACACCAGCAACAAAAGCACATGTGCGCACACACACACACACACACACACACACACACACACACACACACACACACACACACACACACACAACACACACTCTGGACAGGTCAGTAGCAGATGGCAAGCAAAGAGATAAGGAGACGCAGGCTGCCTCTAATCTCTTCCTTTAATTAAACAGGAGCTGCCATACTTCCAGGAAAGTCTCCCTGCCTCTCCCTCCTCTCTCTCTCCTTTTTTTCTCTCCCTCCTCCTCTCTCTCTACCCCCACTTTCTCCCCCCTCTGGGAAGCAGATAACCAGCACTTAGACCATGAGAGAGTGAGTGGGCCACGTCTGCTGCCCCCCCCCCCCCCCCCACTCCAGGGTTTGATCTTCTCTCGGATGCCACAATAATATGAGCTAGCTCGGGGTCACCGGGGTCACCGTCTCTTTTGGTCCAGTTCTCATATGCGATGAGACTAAGCACAACCCCAGGTGAGCCCCAGAGGAAGACACCACCCTCACAGATCCCTGCTCCCTTAACCAGACCACCTGAGGGCCCACTGCACTCCTCTTTAACAGAACGGCCCATACGGCGAAACACCAATTCAGGTGGTATCAAAGATTTTAAAGATTCAGGAAGAGTCTAGGAAGGAAAAACAAAGTGAAAATTTAGATTCTGTGTTTGTTATTCAAATAAAACGGGGACTGAGGTTACCGACTGGAAAGCAGCTGGTTTTCATGAAATGTAAATGAACTGCTTTGCCAACTCAGCCAGGTCCTTAGTGATTTAGGCATTTATGTGTGTGTCTATCTATCAAAGCCTGCTTGACTACTGGTCTGCTGAGGTATTTACCAGAAACACACACACACACACACACACACACACACACACACACACACACACACACACACACACACCTTTCTAAAATTATGCTATAATTTTTATGCAAACCTTTTAGGAATTTCACACCTACTTCAAATATGGCTAACTGTTTATTATTTTTGCTAACTACAATATAATGACACCATGTCTCACACAGACAGCCACAAAGGTTGACACACATAAGCATACATACACACATATATACACGCGCACACGCACACACACACACTTGTCTTTTACTACCGAACTTCCCCCTGCAGTGGAAAAAGCTGTGGTTTCTCAGACACTTGCTGTCAGATTAAAGGTGAGATACGAAGGCAGGGGGGGGGAGAGGGGGGGGGGGGGGGAAGAGCGGGGGGGGGGGGGGGGGGGGTGATGCGTAAGCTGAATTGCAAAACTGAAAGCAGCACTTGTATCTGAGCAGTGAATCAGAACCAGGCCAGCAACATCTGCCATTAGACCCAGCTTGGTCCGCCACGCCACGCCCTGCTGCTGCAGCCTGACTCCTCCCATCCGGCAACTGGACTCCGCCCCTCCTGAAGCTGGACCACACCTCTTCTGAAGCCCAAACCCTCCCCTCTCTCCACAGTGCATGGTGTGGTGGGACTCACCTGGTAGAACTCCCTCAGCCAGGTCTTCTGCAGGTTGGCAGGCTGTAACGAGAGAAGAGAGAGAGGTGAGTGACGGGTGTCTCGCACACACCACGTTGTCATGACACGCTGCAGGACCGGGTCTCTCTCCACCACACAGGAACATGTTTAAACCTCAAGCACGAACACGCAGGAACACACAGCAGGTCTTTTCACACTCAGGCTGAAACATTTCTCCATTAGAAAGACGTTGCAGGTGTGTGGTATCTTGTGGCCTGAACCGGGTCGCTGATGAATGGTGGTGGGTGGGCTACAGCCAGTTCATCTACACCCATAAACATGTATAAGACGTGTATTATTAAAATGGCCTGTGTGTGTTGGTTCAGGGGAGCCAAAGTGTGTGGTGAGCGCAGTATGAATCTGTATGACAGTAGTGAACCTTCTGGATAACCAGATCATGACATGCCACTGTGATGGCAACATGAGGTCAAAAGGGGCATGACTGCAGAGTCGTGTGTTCAGGGCAGCCAGTGAAGTGCAGTGTGGGCGGGGCTTGTGGGCGGGGCTTCTTGTGGGCTGCTTTCATGATGAGCAGCAGCTCATGGGCAATGGAAACATACAAAGAAGCATGCAGGCCAAGGCCTGGGTTATTCACACCTCTGATACCCTCAGCTTACCAAGGAGGGAGAGAGTTAGAGAGAGTGTGTGTGCGTATGTGTATGTGTGCGTATGTATGTGCAGGTGTGCGTGTGTGTATGTGCAGGTGTGTGTCTGTGTGTATGTGTGTGTGTGCGTATGTATGTGCTGGTGTGTGTGTGTGTGTGTGTGTGTGTGTGTGTGTGTGTGTGTGTGTGTGTGCGTATGTATGTGCAGGGGTGTGGGTGTGTGTGTGTGTGTGTGTGGGTGTGTATAAGTGTATCTTTAGGAGTGCTCTTACGCTACGCTCCTGAGATGCCTTCAAACTGCCCCGTGTGAGTCAGTGCTCCCCCGTATCCTCAGACCGTCCCTCCCCAACAAGCAGAACACTCTGGGACCGTTCCCATAGCAACCAGCTCCAAAACATAAAGTGCTGCCTTTGCACCTGCTGCAGCAGAAGCCCTGAACAGCCCTAGTGCAGCTATTAATAGCCCACGAGCAGCCGCTCTGCCCCGTGCTGCAACACCCTGCCCCGCCCCCACCTGCCCCGTGCTGCCCCACCCTACCCTGCCTGCCCTGTGCTGCCCCGCCCTGCCCCACACAAGACTCCGGCCTGACCCAGTCCACTATTTCCAGGGCTGAGGAAAAGCTAAACAAGGAGTGGCAAACAAGAGCAAAGATGGGCCGAACAGCGGCGGAGAAGAAAAGCCCCTTCCCATGCGCGCACACACACACACACACACACACACTGCAGACCACAGGACTATATAAGGACATCAGAACTGAACCTCGTTATTAGTCAGGGTCAGGGAGAGAGCTTAAATTGGTCATGCACTAAATACACTAAATATGGACAGTAGTTGAAGACATGCGGAGACATGTAGGGTCCTGCTGATGCACCTGTACCTCGTCTGGCTCCCGCTAGTGTGCATGTCTCCTGTCCAGAGGACAGAACAGCATACAGGACAGAAGCCCTGGCATGGGTCTGCCTGTCACCAAGAATTAAGGGGATTAAGCCAGACCATTAATTCTCGGACTGCGCGTCCGCGGTACACGTGGGTTCAGAGTCATGAGCATAAGCGAACGCTCAGAAAACTGAGGAACATTCGCTCCGCTCTCCAAGAACTCCATCATGGACTGGGAATGGGTGCCACAGGAAGGCCACAGTGTGTTCAGGTACCACAGAGAGCAGGCCAGGCACTCAGCTCGTCACGGAGAGTGGATGTGGGGAGGAAAAGCAAAAGCCCACAGCTTCATGTGGCTTGGTGAGGCAGATGAGAGGAAACACAACCCGAGAAACAGCAATAACTCAACCACAACGTAAGACTTAATATCACCGGGAATTTGGAATCGTTTAATGGCGGGAACTAGAGTCCCCAGTGTTGCTTTTGATATGTTCCACACTTCCAAAGAACACATATCTAGAAAGCCACACCTCTGCCTTGTACATCAGAACATGTCACAGGCTCAACATGCATGTTTGTTGACCTTTTCTTTCTGTAAACTAGGGATGACACAAAGTGGATCGAGTTTCTAACATCTAAAACTGCATCATCCTTCAACACTCCCTTCAAACTTCCTACACATGATTCACAGATCAGGTTTCAAGATGTTTGGCTCATAGAGGCAGCTAGAAGCCTAAATGAGAAGAAGGAGGTCTCCCTACACACACACACACACACACACACACACACACACCACATGTGAATGAAATGCAGGTGTAAGTTACAAATTAAAATGGCTAGTGATAGTCACTTCATAGGGAGTTTTTCCTCGCCACTGTCGCCTTTGGCTTGCTCATTAGGGTTCTGGACCCATAGTATTGTTAACCTTGTAAACCCTGTAAAGCTGCTTTGCGACAACTTGAGTTGTTAAAAGCGCTATACAAATAAACTTTGATTGATTGATTGACTTCAAATATATAAATACAGAGTCCAAAAATATACATACGTATGCAAACAGTAATATTTCAGGGTTTTTATTTCGTTTTCACTGGAGAGTGGTGGTGGTTTGCAGCTCAGAATCTGAATTAATGTTTCTTACAAATGACCATCTGGCATCAGTAAGACCCCATTTTAAATTAACACACGGATACTGCAGAACTAAACCTGTTCATTTACGTAAATCAGAGACAAAATGTGAAAGAAAATCATACATGAGCATCTGTACACCAAAATTCATAACAGATTCACAACCACAGCACCAACAATATACTGATGATTCCTGCTTATGCAGAAGTGGCATTACTGGGCACATACAGGTACAGCAGAAAGGTGGGAGTGTTAGCATTAAACACCAGTGACCTCCCACAGGTCAGTGCAGGGGGGGAGGGGGGGGGGGGTGCTCTCCTCCACACCCAGTGTGAGGGGGGGGGGGGTAGAAGTAGGCCCCCCTCCCTCCAGAGAGCCCTGCAAATCAGGTCTGCACCCTCGCTCCGAGCGCAAGTTAATTTGCTGCTAATTAGAGATCTGACTCCACTGAAGGAGGGTATAATTAGCACGGTCTTCCTCAGCTCTGCTGCCAACACGTCACGTTGTCTCCCTCATTTCCTCCATCCATCTGGCCCAGTTTTCCCCACCGCAGGGAACTGAAGACTGAACTCGATCTGAGCCCGAGCCGCCCTCAAGACAGCGGAGAGTGTGTCTGCAGGAAGCACTCAAGAGTCTCAAGCACTCTAAAATGAATCAATACAACAACTTACACTCACCAAACCCAAATCATTTAGAGCACTCTCTCTCTCTCTCCTCTCTCTCTCTCTCTCTCTCTCTCTCTCCCACACACACACACATCGAAACAAAGAGAAAGAGAAAATACACACTATGCTACTGTATTGACAAACACTCATTTATACATTTGTGAGTAACACAACTGGTTTAGACAAGTGCTACAATAAAATAGTACAAACTGATCACTGAGATGCAGAGATGGAGTGAGTTGGAGTGAGATGGAGAGAGATGGAGTGAGAATGAAAGAAGTGTGTGTGAACTGGTTTGTTCTGTATATCCACTGCTTGGGGGTAAATATGATCCCAACATCTTGTGAGGATGTTGTGATCCCTCCCAGCAGATGTGAGAGGACACAGCAGTGGGACACGAGGCCACCTCCACACCTCCGCACCACCTCCGCACCTCCACACCTCCACACCACCTCCGCACCTCCACACCACCTCCGCACCTCCACACCTCCGCACCACCTCCGCACCTCCACACCACCTCCACACCTCCGCACCACCTCCACACCTCCGCACCACCTCCACACCTCCACACCACCTCCACACCTCCGCACCACCTCCACACCTCCACACCACCTCCACACCTCCGCACCACCTCCACACCTCCGCACCACCTCCACACCTCCGCACCACCTCCACACCTCCGCACCACCTCCACACCTCCGCACCACCTCCACACCTCCACACCACCTCCACACCTCCGCACCACCTCCGCACCTCCACACCACCTCCGCACCTCCACACCACCTCCGCACCTCCACACCTCCACACCACCTCCGCACCTCCACACCACCTCCGCACCTCCACACCTCCGCACCACCTCCACACCTCCGCACCACCTCCGCACCTCCGCACCACCTCCGCACCTCCACACCACCTCCGCACCTCCACACCTCCGCACCACCTCCGCACCTCCACACCACCTCCGCACCTCCACACCTCCGCACGGCCTTTATCGTCATGTCTGCTCAGTGAAAGATCAAATGTGACTGCTCTGTGCTCCACCCACAGGGGCGCAGGCCGGGCTTCTGGTGCCGTTGCTGTATCAGGACATCACAGAAGACAAGGGACAAAGCAGCAGACAGGGTCCACATATGTGGCCATGGTCCACCCGGTCCAAGCACACTGCGTACTGCTGCGTCTGAGCGTCTGCCGCGGACGCTTTGAGATCTGTGGCGTGAAGCGGCTAACTGCGGACGCTTCCAGCACGGAGCTCCTTTAAGTGATCTGCTGTGAAGCACACGGCCACTTGTCCTAGAAGTTTCAGCTGCACCGAGGAGTGATGACTACCCTTCAGAAACAGCGTGCCCTAATCACTCACCCATACACTGCCCCAACTAACAGCAGGGGAATGATTCAAAGTGCTCTTGGCCATTCTGGCTGGGTCCAACCTCATTCAGCGTGGGAACCGAGCAGCGGAGTGAAGCCAGCCCACGGGGGGCAGGGTCAGCTCCATCAAAGTGTTGGCACGAGCGATGCCTGCTCCCCAGAGTGTCCTACCCTGGAGTTCATGCCACTGTTGGCTCAGTGACAGGTTAACTGGAAAACAACACGCTCCATTGCGATCAGCCAATGGCAGTCAGTTCAGTTTCAAATGACAGCACACGGATTTGGGGAAAAGGTGACCTCTCTTCTGACCATACGATAGACATCAGCTCGACACTCTTTACGTCAGGATCCAGTAAGGACATGGACGCACGGTGTTATCAGGTCATTACAAAAGCATGACACACCTGCAATCGGTCGAGAGTCTAAACAGATACGTTTCCTGGGAAGGTTTTCAGCTGGGTTTATCATCCGAGGGTGAAGAATGTAGGACTCAGCACCAGGTCATGGTAATCAAGCCTGTCTTACTGCATTAGCGTCCACAGGCCCGTCTTACTGCATCAGCGTCCACAGGCCCGTCTTACTGCATCAGCGTCCACAGGCCCGTCTTACTGCATCAGCGTCCACAGGCCTGTCTTCCTGCATCAGCGTCCACAGGTCTTCAGTGGGCTTCCTAATGTTTATTTCACAAATGTTATTTTTAAACAATATGGCCAAATATGTAGCGTGAGATAAAAGGGTGCCTAAATTTAGCCGTCATAAATTTAGCCAATTTAGCCACTACAGTTCCTTACAAAAATTCTGATTTGCTAAATCAAGCTTGATTCCCAAAACAGATGTTAGAACGAGACTTCCAAGAACGCGAGGCAGTAAAACATAATAAATGTGATAATGTCTGGTTAATGTAGAGTAAAGTTTACCCAGAGCTTACACCATAAGACTCTGGTAAAGTTAGTTTCAGTTTGAATAATCATTAAAGAAAGCCCAACAAATCGCACATGCTAATGGTCTAGAACCAAGGACACGTCCCTATACACCATG
The DNA here is from genome assembly GCF_052324685.1 of Brachyhypopomus gauderio. NCBI lineage: Eukaryota > Metazoa > Chordata > Actinopteri > Gymnotiformes > Hypopomidae > Brachyhypopomus > Brachyhypopomus gauderio. The sequence goes on along the minus strand of NC_135225.1, from coordinate 9,008,785 downwards.
AAACTACTCAGGCAAAAGAGCAGTCTGGACGTCTCCAGCAGGGTGTCTTCCCAGTCTCACGACCACAGGAGTGGGCAGCAGAATTAGCACTTGACTTATCCTCCATTTTAACACTGCCATCCTGGAGGGTAAAAACTGAAGAAAGGCCTCCTCACAGATTAATGCAGCATCTACTAATTTACACACAAACACACACACACACACACACACACACACACACACACACACACACACACACACACACACACACACACGGAGCGCTGTAAACAAACAGCGGGTAGCTCTCCATCACTCTCCAGCCCTCTCAGCAGCTGTTTGCTGTTGCCTGGTTACCTGAGGACTGAGGCAACCCCAAAAGAGCCGTGTGTAAACGGGGTTGGGGGGAGGGGGTAGCAGAGAGAAACAGAGGAGCAGAGGGCAACAAAAGGAGTACTGAGGAGAGAGAGAGAGAGAGAGAGAGAGAGAGAGAGAGAGAGAGAGAGAGAGCATATATCAAGAGAGCTGGAGGCATGAAATAGAGAGAAACAAACTGCCCTGACTAGCACTTAGCAAGCTGGCTAGCAGGCCATCACTCCACAGAACACCCAGAGATCACTATTACTACATGTGTGACTTGTGATTTCTGACCTATGCTCAGTTCTCGGACCGTAGCATAGCCAGGTATGGAAGCAACAAAAGTTTTAAACATACAAGTCAAAGACCGGCACTTAAAAGAGTTGAACAAACCCTGCAGCTGAGCAGTCGAACAACCCACACTCATCACAATCACACTCAACACTGCCACACTCATCACACTCAACACACTCAACACACTCATCACTGCCACACTCATCACAATCACACTCAACACTGCCACACTCATCACACTCATCACAATCACACTCAACACACTCATCACTGCCACACTCATCACAATCACACTCAACACTGCTACACTCATCACAATCACACTCAACACACTCATCACACTCAACACTGCCACACTCATCACAGTTTACCTCAAATCTACTCCTATCTAGTATCTCCTCCCTTAACTAATCACACATCTGTCATGGATTGAAGATGGCTTTATTATTCTAATCCAAAGTGAACACTAGTATATTAACTAAATATGTAACTTATAATTAAGTAACCAATAAAGTAGCTAATATGTCAGTATTGCATTCTGGAAAAGATGCTTAAAATTTACATTATCCATGTCAGATTTTTTTCATTCAGGTCTATAGCGTTTGTCAGGTAATCTGCGTTCAGGTCTATAGCGTTTGTCAGGTAATCTGCGTTCAGGTCTGTAGCATATGGCAGGTCAGTGGATCTGACACTGGCATAGACATCCAGCCAGCCCACTCACAGAGTGAGACCGGCATGAGGAAGGGAGTCCATGCTACAGGTGTCCCACTAAAAATACCAGCAGAGCAAGGACAGGGAACTCTATATGGGGCTTGAGAGAGGAACGGGGATAAAGAGGGTGGGGGGGTAGGAGGGAGAGAGAGAGCAAGAACAACTGGTGTCTTTCCTTGTTTGGACTGTGATGGAGCCTCTCCACTGAATGCTTGGCAGCTGTGAGTGAGTGAGGGAGGACATGTTGGGGGAGGGGCAGAGAGATAGGACATTATGCAGCTCTCATCAGGGGTCACTCATTATAGAACTAATTAGGCCACGGAGACTCCGAGGACAGCTAGAATTAATCAGTAGACCTTAACCACTCCTCCAGAGATACGAGGACAAGGAGGAAGAGAATGTCAGAGTAAGATCAGCAGACCCAAGAGACCATGCACACACACACACACAAACACACACACACACACACACACACACGCACAGTAAACATACCTACTATCAATACACTAAGCTCAGTGTCATTAGTACAGGATATGAAAACACACTTAGCCTAATTGAGGTTTGCTCTTCAGGAAGTGAGCATGGAAAAGTAAACCCACCTTTACTCGCCAGCAAACACTCTTTGTTAGTGACAGCGTTGATACTTCAACGTGCCTGCCTACCACCTGTAGAGCCCAAAGAGGGAGAGGGAGGATTCAACCAAGAAAACAGGTCTCTCGAGATCTGCACTGCCACATTAACACACCGGCTTCATTAGATGGTCATAAAGGTTCATAAAGTTTCATAAAAGTCTTACTAGATTATTATATTTTTTTCTATTTTATGGCCTCTTTTCCACACCCTGCTCCGAACACGTTCAGAAAAACCGGCAGCAGCTCTGACAGTCCGCCCCCTGTGAGACGCCTGAAGCCACTGCAGACTTCAGAAGGGCCAGCAGGACCGGCCGGGGCGCTCCGTCAAGCCGGCTCCGGCTCCCTGAAGAGCCGCGGGCCACGGACCCGCCGCTCAGAGCCGGGGGCGGCGTGAGGAGCCTGCAGCGCGGGACATGGAAAACAGGCATAGAAGGGACCCTGTCATAACAACATCAGAGAGGCAGCTGGGACCAGACCGCAATATCAGAGGGGCGGCCGCGCCTGCCCGCTTCCTGGTGTCCTTCTACGCTAAACAAGCGAAGCAGATGTGGGGGCCGCAGACCAGCTCGAGGTCCGTGGTCCGCCGCGCTTCAGACAGGGGGGGGCACGCCCGTGTTTGCTCGTACATATGGATGCATTATTAGCATTAAGAAGAGTATTGCATTGAATAATATAATTGTGGATTTTCTTGTGGTTGACTTTGAAAGTAAATTTTTTCTCATTCGATCTTAACCCAGGAAAAGTCCCAGAAGGCCGTTCACCCAGCACACAGTGCAGACTTGTGAGGTCGAGTTCCAAACGAGCTCTCCAAGCTCAGTGAACAGGGCTCATGTTATGCCTTGCATAAAGTTTCCAAAGTTGGGCTTCGCAGTGAATTCACCCAGCGCTCAATTATCCACTCACGCTGTGCTATACATCAGCCAGTCCTGGTTCCCCAGTAACTACGTCTGAATGCTGCAACAGAATCGGGGGGAAGGGAGTGCCCTTTCAAAGACAAGTTGTCTGCCTTCCTTCTGGTAAGAATCACTGCAGTAGCGCAACTGTCAGCACTACTGCCGAGCTCATGAGGGTCAGCCTCATTCAGACTCTCTCTTCCATGACATGCCTGCCCCAAACACACACATACACACACGCGCGCACCCGCACAGAGACACGCGTGGATCCACACAGAGACAGGTTCCAGAAAGATGCTGCAGGCTGAAGGAAGTTGTTCTTGGGCAGATAAGGAAGGCAGAGCCAGGAAATCCCCACGGTGGAATGTCAGTGCCGGCAAAGCAGGACAAAGCAACGGCCCTTTGGCTCGGAGCGGCAGTGCGCTCGCACGCGTGCACACGCACCGACACACAAACATACCGCCTAGGCCACGCCGTCCTGACCGCTCAAGCGCTGTAAGTCTTTCATAAACATCGGCCTGCTCCTCGTCACGAAGCCGTTGCAGGGGCTTCTTCAAAAAGAGTGCGGCACGCTGGAAACCGGGAACTAGTTCTTGTGAAACATCCACAAGGAAAAAAACAGCCATCAGAACCAGTCGAGCGTTCTGGTGCTGTGGCGGTGACCCTGCTCAGAAGACACGCGGCCCTGACACCTGACGAGAAAGGCTTGTGTGTGGGGGAGGAAGCTCTCTTTCCCACGCATGTTCTCCCTCAGGAAAATTCACACTCGGCTGAGAGTGTGAATTTCTCCAACTTTGGAACTTGTCCAACTTAGGACATGTTTGCTGCTGCCGTGGGGCCCCGTCGGTGGATCGGGGACTCTGTGAGGCCCTGGGGTTCCAGCGGACCAGTGTGGGACTCGATGTGGTCTGAGGGGGAGCCTCCAGCCCCAGGTCAGGGGCGACCCTGTTTCTGTCATTCAACAGCGAGGAGGAGAGGGAAGCTCTCAGAGCGACACCCACTGCCCCATGTGTGCTGAGCACCTCTGAACATCACTTTGCCCTCAGCCATTTCCTCCGTGGCATTACCACAGCCAAGTCATGTTTACTGAACTGCTTTATCTGTTGACCAAGTCTTCTCCTTTCATAGGAGACACAAGTCAAATATGTTGTGGCTAGTAGCTAGCATAAGTATGATTACTATGATCAGATCACTCACGTTGAAAGGAAGAAAGAAAGAAACAATCAAAGGAACAAAAAAGAAAGAAAATAAAAGGCTTGTTTAGATTTCTAGACTGTATGATACATCCTGTGGTGAGTCGAAGACTCTGAGGTAATGACCCTAAGGTAAATTAAGACGTTAACTAAGTGACTTATCCAAAATAAAGGGATGGGAGGCTGAGTAGACAGAATTCACTGGCGTAACGGAAACAGAATCAGGCCAACAAATTTACATGTAAAAGCTGTGCTATTTTCTCCAGTTTGAGATCCCAATAGCCTGCCTACTAGTGTGAACAGGCCTCGGGAATAAGTGTGTTCCTGTTTAGAAATGAGAGAGAGAGAGAGAGGGAGGTAAAAAGCAAGGACAGAAGGAAGAAGATATAAGGACTGTGTGCACAGGAGGGATCAGTTACGGCAGTCCACAATCATCCCTGTGCAGTTTATCCAACTGTGTTACGTCAGGAAAACTCCTTCCCCCCGCACCAGCCCCACATGGAACTACACACACTTGAAGCTTTTGTTTTCCACTTAGCAAGAAGACGAACGCCCTGCCTCGCTCGACAGAGCTGGCCGTAAACAGGAAATGGTTACGAGAGATGTTACGCCCGGGTTTCGCGCTTCCTTTGAGCTACAACCGAGCACCTTCCATCATCAGAGGAGTCCTCGTGTTAGTCATTCAGAGGCTCGTCCGCACGGCGACCCCGCGGCCCCGGCCCTGCGAAGCCGTCCATCCGTCTGTCCGCACGCCTTCCTCTCTTTCTTCTGCTCCCTTATCTCCTGGGCTTCTCCTCAGCACGCCATCCTGTTTCCACCGGGGCAGGACGAACGGCGTCTCACTCGGATGCTCAAGACGTTTCACAGGCCATCCCGTTCGCGGGGCAGGGGTGATATCTCTGTAATTGGGCTTTTCCTGCCTGGGAGAGTGAGGACACGACAAAGAGTTTGACAAACCGAGAGGAAGAACCCTGTGATTCTGTTTAAGGTGGACGAGAGGAAGTCAAGAAAAGTGGATGGTGACCAGAGGCAGACTGTGGAGAACTAATACGGGACTGCACCTAGTTTTAATAATAATGATTGGTGCTGCTGCATGCGTTTCAATGGCGGCATCTACATATCTGGGCCTCAATATGCTTCGTGAAAGAACACAAGCTGTCCCAGCACTGCTTATCTCCTGAGAGGTCCCTAAAGCTCACCAGCATGGAGAACAGGGACCATTAGTCGCTGACTACGGGGAGTTCACTTCGAAAGCAGGTGCATCACACCTTCCAGGACATCTGGTTTTCCAGAACACCTCATCTCTCAGAACATCAGCAGTGGGCAAAAGCACTCAGGTGTTCCACTACCAGCATTTCAGCAGAAGAGATCTAGCGCAAAACAAGGTGCCTCTGAACCAGTCTGGGTTACTGGTCCTGCTGGGAGCTCGGCCCTTCTGCCAGAGCGGGCGCACATGGCATGTACACGGTGTTTGGCGGGCCCTCTGCACTACGCATGCACACTCGCACAAACACATCGGTTTCTCATGAAGCCAAATCCACATTACAAACCTCGCCAAATTAACCCAGTCAGTGGATTACTAAGGTTCTAGATCTCCTAGATGAGGAAGATCAGGATTCCTAGATCAGGATTCCTTACATCAGCAACACACTGATCTGCATTTATGGGAAAAAAAATTATTCACATTTGCATAAGGGTGCCACGCTATTGGTGAACTCTAATCTCAGAGATGACTGATTCTGAAAAATGTTTTTAGCAAATTAGAGACATTCCACACCAACGTGGGGGGGGAAAGGTCATTTTTGTTCAAAACCTGAACTCTGAAAATGTGCATTCTAGTAAGGTGTGTGATGGCTTATGGACAGGGTAACAGGATGAGAGAGGCGATACTTCAAAGCCCCTTGATTAGACGCACTGTAATGGGCATCTCAATGGGTTTTTACATTTTTGTTTAATCTTTTTTTTTATTCATTTTGAAATGAAAATGATACAAAGTTTAAAAGGAGAATTTACTCTGACAGCGACATGCACACACCCTGCCCAGACAATGTGTGCAGAGTCCAGTAAACAGCGTTAGACACGCATAAACAGGAAGAGAAGGACAAAGTGTTGTCTAATCTTTAGGCACCAGATGAGTCAATGGACACTCCCCCACATCAATGTATAAACTCTCTGTCTCTCACATACACACATACACACACACACACACACACACACACACACACACACACACACACACACACACACGTGCACACACACACGTGCACACACACACGTGCACACACACACGTGCACACACACACGTGCACACACACACAGCAACCGAGGCAGATGTTCATGGTAATAAAGGGGTGACAAGAGCCTACAAATGATGAGTGGATTAGAAAATGGTCCACACACGGCCTAGCAGAACTGACACGGACACCATCACTACATCAGGTTGAATGTCAGACATTGTCAGCCATGACCAAATATAGAAACACAATCACAAAGCATGTCTAGACACAGGAGACTGACTGGGAAGAACAGTTTGACTGTTACTGCTACTGGAATCATTTGAGCCAGTGCTGGTTGCATAGACATGAAAATGCCAATACAAATGCTAAAAATCAGACACAAAGGACTAATTTGAGTTTGTTTGTTTCGTTTTTTTTTTATTGGATGGATTCTTTTTTGGTTGTTTGGTATTTTTGTTTATTTTTAAAGAAGAAATAAAGCCATTATTCTATACACTATTCTTCTAAAAGCCACTATTTTCAAGAGTACACCATATATCATAATAGTAATATGGTAAAATGGTAATAAGAATTTCAAAGCAGTCGTGAACATAAAGTTCTCCCTTTCAAAAGCAACACTGTGATGGGACTCGTCGAGCACATGTTCAGCCTGCTCTCAGTGTGTGTCTCAGAACAAAAGAAGCAAAGAAGAGACCTCCTCTCCAAATCAGAGACAGCAGCAACCCAAGAGTGTGAACTTTGACCTCTCAGCCCACTCAGAAGTCACCAGCATGCCATGTTTTACACTCCAACCAGGGCCAGGGGCCAAAATCGGCTTCTAAACAGCCCAGACTGAATCATAACAGTATTACAGAGCACCAGTAAGTATCAAAACATTTAACGCTCGTGATCTGTGCTTGCACAAAACACACATCACCAGTTGCACGTGACTGTAAGCAAGTCGTGGTTCCATAACCTGCTAATCAAATCTGACTCAGAGAAAACGGACTGGAACTCCAACAACCCTCTGAGCATTATAATGCGATAATGAGTCTGGCAACAAAGAAACACACTACACAAAAAAATGCTCCTGAAATCTTATTTCACAGACACAGACGTGCACACAGATGTGCACACAGGCTGAGGGTTCAGGACTAAAGCCTGGGGAGCCTAAAATCAGGGAGACGTCAGGAGCTGTGAAGACCCCGGAGAACTCATGAGGGCTCGTGAAGTCTCAGGAAATCTCAGGAGGACTCACCAAGCTTTGGGGTCTTTGAACCCATTGAACTGCCTCTTCCTTAGCTATTAACCAAAAATTAAAGCCAAAGTAGCAGTAGCACACAGAAAAGCTTCAGCCAAACCTCTCTGAATCTAGCTGTTAGCTAAATAGCTTAGAGCTCTGTATGCCTTCTAGTGTAAGTAAGGAGCCATTCTCACTCTAATGATGTTTTGGTTTTTCCAGAGAACCATTTGGTGAACGGAAATTAAGGTATGTCAAAGTTTATCCTGCAGGTATGCGCGTATATAGTATTTGTTTATTTAATACATATTTGTTCCCAAATGACAATGAATCTGCTGAGAGGTTAAGGATGCCTGACATACCACAATGATCCTGACTCATCTGCACTACAAAACGCTACACAAATCACACACACAGATAGAGAGAGAGAGAGAGAGAGAGAGAGAGAGAGCTCAGTGAACAAGGGGGGAGCAAAGTAGCATAACGTAGCTTTGTCCTGGGCTGCTTTTACAAGATCTCGTTTAGCGGCGGGCAAGTGGCAGAGCTCGTAAAAAGCAGGCCGGGCCGTACTTCCCCCAGCGCTAGACATTTACACTCGGAGAAGGGGAGCAATAACACGCTTTCCATCTGTCAGCTCACAAAACACCCCTGAAACCACACAGGCGACGGCTGTAAGCAATAGGACTACTGTTCTCTTGATTGATGAAATGGTCGGTAATCTTCCACATGGCCTGCCCGGGGATGACTGGAGCTATATACAGTGCTGCGGAATCTAAAAGAGCGCAGTGTTGCTTTTTAATGTTTGCACTGATTACTCTAGACAGCCTGACGTCGTTTTTAAGGCTCCCAATCACAGCAGCTGCCATGACACTTGATATCACTCTGCGTGTGCTGCAGCTGTCACGAACAACGCTGGCCTCACTCTCCACCATCACGTCAGCCTGCCAGCGAACCCTGCCGGCCAGCTGCGGGCCATCAGGGCATCGGCGTTTTATCGCAAGGCCTTCCCTCCGCGCTAGGACCCACCCCCACCTCCACCCCCACCCCAACCTCCCTGCAGGGGGACCAAGGGCAGACAGCAGAGGAATGGAAGCTATGAGCAGAGTTTCAAAGAACATGGGGCTTGGAGCTGGAAATGAGGCCGGCGGGTTTGAGTCGAGAGGACGCCTCCATGCCACGGAGCGCAGAAGAGGAGCACGACGGGTGAGGAGAGGGGGTTCTGGGCCGTGTCCCCGTTTTCACAGGCCCAGTTTCTCTCCATGTCCCATATGTGCTCTAAGCAATGGAGGGAGGCAGCGTGGGCGTACGTGTGGAAGCGCAGCCCACGCCGTCTGCACAAACTTGCTCCAGATCTTTCAGGTGCCCAAATAAAACGCAGTTCGGTTGAGCGGCGGAGGACGTTAACGGGGAGGGGGAGACGTTTACCTTCTCTGGAATAGGCCCAGAGGGAAACTCCCTCGTGTGGAATGTGCTCAGCCGTGCCGTTTCAGTCTAACACAACAAAACACACACGCTTCGGGAGACCGCAAAAAGTAGCAATGCAAACACAGACACACACACTCCACCTCTAGTTCTCAATCAAACCCCAGACAAAAAGACAATGGAACATCTAAGACGTCAGCGTGAACTCCAACAAGATTGAGGAAGTGGGGGGTTTTTCTCTCTCCTTCTATCTTTCTTAAAATAGAGCCATGGTCTGAGTCATTAGTCAGAGTGACAGGGTGGAAGGGTGGTTCTGAGGGCAAGCCCGGCGCCTTCTGCTGGAAAAGGATGTCTTTAGCTGAGAAGCTCCACTGTCCGGGGTTAAAAATAGGGCCCTGAATGAAGGAACAGGGGCCACCACAGCTGCTGTATTGTTTCAGAGGGGAAAATGGAAAACAGTCACCGGTAAACAGCGTGGTGCCGATAACCTTAGTTTTGACCAGCAATTCCCGGCAGCTTATCACAGATCTTTGAGGCCCACAAAATTCAAACGGTAAAGACCTGAAAGCACCTGCTGCACGTCCCGCTCATCCAGTGGGGGTGCCGTGCACTGGCCGGCCGCACACGGGTCTGGGCCCAGGAGCCGCGGTCCGCAGGGAGCAGCTACACACAGACACCTCCACCCAGCCTTCAAACGGCACCATCCCAGCAGCAGAAAGACAGCCGCCCAACTACTCCACCCCTTCCGCCTTATAAGGTAACCTTCAGCATTTAGTGGAAATTCTGGACCTATTCTAGGCGCGATTCCAGAAGTACTCGGAGGCTTTTCCACTCGTCATTGCAGAGCAGTAGAGCCAGCACAGTGGAAACGCCACGCCTGAGTTTGACAGGCTCCGCCCACTGAGGGGTGGACCCTCCGCTCAGAACCAGAATCAAGCGCCCAATCAAGGCACGCACCTACCTGGAGACACCGGGACTTAATGAGTTCTTCCCTTTTCATTTGTGCTTGGACCCTATAATTGTCCAACCCAATTCCCTGCTGGCCCACACACACACACACACACACACACACACACACACACACACACACAGGGATGAGGATCAAAACGCAGGTGAGCTTGGCTAGGAGGCAGAGCTGACGCAATACTGCCGTGGAGGACCAATCAAGACTGCACAGAGCATGACTGGCTAGTCCATGTGTGTGTATACATGACTAACAGAGGCATACTACGTTAATCTATTGCCATATACTCTACTGAATATTTACCATACATGGGCACCAACTTTTGCCAAACACAGGAATGCGTATGCCGGTCCAAGAGTTCTGTGTTATGGTTCTGCTAATGTTTCCCATGGGTGAGAGAAACCAGAACCACTGAAACACACACAAACACATGCACGCATGCACTCAGAGATGGATCAAAACTGTCTGATCCAGGATTCATATTCACTGCCATCCCTGAAGGTATACTTCAAGTTTGTTTTTTTAACATACAGGCACTGGTTGAATGTCATTAATAAAGCAGAAAACCTCCCACCCCACCCAAGGTGGTGCTGGAACGGCCTACATCACTCTCCCACTCAGAATCGTGTATGGAGAAAACAGGTTGGCCCTCTTTAATGGGTCGTCCAGGCAACCCCATCGCAGTGCTGCTGCATGGTGGAAGTGGTCCAACTATGAAGAAACCTACTCAAGGCCCTGTGAACGCAATAAAACACAAGTGGAGAGAAAATACTTGTGAATGAACACAGGACTGAAACCGAAGATCAGACGGCAGCTCTCAGCACTGGAGAACGTGGTCCAGAACACCCTGCTGATATGCTGAATAAGATATGAGAGAGAGAGAGAGAGCGGGGGGGGGGGGGGGGGGGGGGGGGGGGGGGGGAATTAAGTGTATAAAAGAAAGAAAAAAGACAGAATGAAGGGAATTAACTAATAAGGTTTTGGTGTCTTTAAACTAAATCAGGCCACAGGCCTGTTTGGAGGATAAAAATACAGCAGAGGAAGCTCCATGTCTCACACACACACACACACACACACACACACACACACACACACACACACACACACACACCTCCACCAGCCAGTTAGGATGAAGATACTCTCGCACATCACATGTGGCAAACACACATGGGCAGCCAGTAACGTCGGAGCTAGACTACAGTCCACCACCACAGTGTGCTTACGTTGGAGCGCTACACTAACCTACATAATCACCTCCAGTTTCCATAAGTCATTAGATGCTGTGTAATTTGATCAGACCGAACTGAAGTGTTAAATGTTCATTTATCTCTAGAAGAGGAGCAAAGGTCACATGCAAATTCAGATAAGGATCAGGCTGGAGCTACACCTGCAGTGCAATCTTCACATTTTCTGGAAATCAGAATCACAGGACACAGAGGTATCAAATGAGCAATCTGTGTGTGACTTGTTCTCTCCTCCACTTGAGAACACACACACACACACGCGCGCGCGCACTCTCTCTCTATCTCTCTCCGACACACTCCTAGCCCTGTTAGCCTGCGACGCGTTTACATTCCAGCGGCGCAGCTCGTCTGAACATGTCTGGCAGGTGGGGCCCGGCCCATGCACCCACACAGAGCCGCCTGCTCCCGGCACCACCCGCCAATCACAGCGGCTCGGGCCCAACGGGGGCATTGTGACCTCGTCGTTTACCAAGACTAATGGCTACGATCAGACCAGTCAGACGCGAGAGATCAGGTCCTGCGTGGGATTCCGAAGTTTTCGTGGAAGTCGGAGAAGATTGGGTGTTACCCAGCATTCCCCAAGCCCGTCCAGGAAACACGCCGTGCACCCGCACGCTAAAGGAAAACTGAATGAAGTAATATGTAGGAAAAGATTAAGTAACAAAACCTGATTCAGTTTGAAGTGCATCTTGGATACTGGCGTAAAAGTTTAATTCTAAGATCAACAAATAAAGGAAACGCTGCCTTTTGTACCTGAAAGACTTTAGATTATTTAGATTATTTTATGCTAGCTAAGGACACTTTTGAGTACATAACTAAAGTGGTTTTGCAAGGCCCTCTGGATAAGGAGGCCTGTGAAATGCCATAAATGTTAATATAAATGTAGATTAAGATGGAGACGGCATGGCAACTCAAAGCTTATAAAACATAATCACATGCCACTCACATTGCAGCCCTCTGTTTCCGCTGTTAGGGAAGCTTGGTTATCTGTGCCAGGCAGGCCTTCCCAGGGTGCACTGCAGCATTCCTGCCCTGCCTGGAGGATCAGGATTGTGGATCAAACCCCACAGTGATGCCTTCTACTCCATCACACCTCCTTATCTGGCTCCCCGCAGGGGAGAAAAGCTCATTGTCTCTCGGTCACCCCCTACCTGAGTCTCACCTGCTGGGTCTCAGAGCCTAAAGCCAGGCATTTATTGTCATGAGGATGAGTGTAACTCCACTTGTGAGCAGTAACTTGGTGAAGACCATGTTTGTTTAACTTGTCAAGTACTGTGTTAGGTTTGGTTGTATTGCAAAAGGCAGCCTGTCCGTTTCTTTTAAACGTAGCAACAAATCCGGTGTAGTGCTGTTTGTGAAACTGTGGTTTTCAAGTGCCTACAGCTAGTGAGTTAAAATGATCCTGCAAAAAACATTTAAACTGTTTAAAAACCTCTAATGCCGGAAACTTGCATCTAATACTGGAAGCAGTATCATGCATAAAAACTACAGCATCTTGAATGATCAATCTTTCAGAGAGGAATAAATTAGGTTGGACAGATTTCTGACACCTTTGCCCACTATACAAGGGAATTCAAAACAAAATCTGTTAATCCTAGAAAATCTCATTCATCTCTTAAAATCAAAATCTGGTGATTTATGACCCTAGAACAATCAATCTGGAAAAGTGTAAGAATCTTTTAAAAATTCACTTACTTATTAGAACCAATTCAATCTAGTGTCACTTAAAATTTTGATTCGTCTTTAGTAACTAATGGTTTTGTGTAAAGGGCCGGGGTGGTTGGGCAAATACGTGGTCTCTCTCAGGCCTGCTGGATGACAGGGTTCTGCTTTTTCGATTGACTATGCAGATTAAAGGGTGAAGCAACCGGTGTGATGTGTTTAGGAAAACTCCTGTTTTGAGAGAGATAGAGAAAGATAAATGTAGCATCAGCCAAAGATACTTTTCCATTACGCCTCTAAGGAATAATCATACATGAGAACACCATCAACTACACAATCACGCACATTGAAGTCATGCAGACGATAGACTACTACCTCCCTCTGAAGGGAACATGACCAGAGCAGTTCTGAAATCAGTTAGGCTGGTGGTTTTGTTCTAGGTACTCCGAGTGGGAGAACCCAAAGAGAGTCATGGCAGAGGTGCCGATTGCTCTGCTGTTTGATTAAATCCTCATTTAAATTCCAGTTTATTCTTTGAGCGAATGACGTATATAAAAACGCAAAACCCTTTTTTCACTACGTTTTCATGGCAGTTCTGCAGCCTGACACACTGATCCTCTCGCTCACTCTAGAGGAGAAAAGGCCAATATATGTTGTGAGTGAATAATTAATTTTTTTTCTTTCCAAAACATAAGTTCAAAGACTGATCTATGATGACAGGGGGCATTAATTCAATGGCACACTTACCACACTGACATTTTGATCCTAAGAATGTCAAATTGATCAAGTATTATTTCCTTTCAACACTTCAAAGACTGCACGATGAAGACGGAGCGTGTTCGTTCGGTGGCGTCTTTACCATCCTGACCCTTTGATCCTGAGTGTGTCAAACAAACTGATCCATTAAAATCTGGGAAGCTCAAAATGCCAACTTCTCTCTGAATGCCAAGCTCCTGACCAACACCCCACTCATCTGTCCCAGGAAACACTGGAACGTACTTTTGTGAATTGGGCCCAAAGTGAAACACTCTCAACCCAACAGCTAACCTCTCCATCACATCGCTTAGCTCGACTCCAGAGAACCACACATCAACAAACCGCACGGAGCACACCTAGCACGGCAAGCTGGGACGCTCTTAGTGCACGCCGCACCGCGGCTAAACCTGAGAGAGATCCCCGTGACCGCGCGGACGTGTCGAATGCAATGATGAGGGGCACAATGGAGCTCTTGTGTTATATGGTGCTGGCAGCACTAAATCAGCCCTAGCATCCACTCTCTGTGAAAAACCTTCTTTCACAAGATTATTCAGATTTTTTATTTTGGCTGTGCAGATACAGTGTGAGCCGCTGATGCGTGGCTTTAATAAAAACAGTGTAAGAGAGAGAAGAGAGAGAAGATAAATAGGGAGGAGCGAGAGAAGATAAATAGGGAGGAGAGAAAAGACATTAAAGTCATTTTCTTCTTCCACATCAAACGCCAGACGTTAAGAGGTAGCGGAGAGGTGAAATTGTGATGCCTCAGAATGAGGTTGAAATCTTGAAAGTCTGCTCTTGTGCTCTTCAGCCTTGTTTAACTAATTTCATCATCATTGGTTTGACCTCCTGGGCAGTGACAACTCCTGCACGCAGCTACTTTAGGAACAGGAGGCCCGACTGACCCAAACAAACAGCAGCTTCCAACACCAACAGGGCCACCCATATGCTGTAGGAGCCCAGGAGGTCACCAGGGGTCATAGAAATACAGACAGGCAGCACTCTGATGCTCTAGAACCACTTTGTGGTGGCATTTATGTCTGTAAACATCGTGATTAGTATTGAAATCTTATTGTACTGTGATGTCCCATCAACTAAACTTTTTCACAGCTCTATTTAAGAATAATTAAAACAGGTCAGTACATTCAATACACCTATAAAGGGCAATTTTTTAAGAGCATGATACTGGTCGCAACAACCACAGATTATTCTACCAGTATACCTGAACAGGGCAGTGCATCCACAGTAGACCAGAAGTGTTTCTGACACGAGAACTTATAATTCCATAATTACACTGATTCATAAACACCTCAGTGACGTATCTGGAAAGAATTACTACAACATCGGAGTTGTGCATTCCTCTGCGTAAACTCAAGAGGAACCTGATTTGACAATTACCATAAACTCAAATTGCTTCCTTGCTCCTTCAATTTGAGTCAAGCTTCTGTATTCTCAGCTAAATATACCAACAGCATTTGTACTTACAAATAGAAGCCATATATCTCAATTTATCAAACAACAAAATTAAAATTAAAAAATCATTATGCAAATAGGTAAACAGACAGAAACAACCCATTGCTATTAGTCGAGTATTCAAAAACGATATATAACTGATGCAAATGGAAATAAATCTACAGGACACGCCAATGTCTCCACGATTCCATTTCCCTCAAATGTGAATATCAGAACATGCATATAAGAAACAATAATAATAGCATTACACACAGGATCGCTCACCATCACTACTACAACAATACTGTGGTGGGTGTCAACTGATCCCAACAAAGTGATTGAGATCAAATACCAGCAGCAAGCAGGTGTATTTTGGTCAACTGGCTGTACACCAGTGTAGGAACGCAGCAGGATCCCTTGACAGACTGAGCCATTAGCAGGAGAGTAAATTGGAAAAACAAGGGCTGTTTGTTAAGGTGTTACTCTCCCTTGTACAGGGCAGCTCCCAAGCTTTCCGTCTGTTCTGTGATAGGTGTTTCTCTCTGAGACACTCTTGTAAATGTTTTGATTGGTCGATGGTTTTTTTTTTCTTCTTCATCTTGAAAAGTGCACTGTGCTACAGGTGCCAAAATAAAGACTGGAGTAAATGTAATGTTATGAGTTTAGTTACAGCAGTAACTGTTCAGTTTATTTAATGCCTTTGAAGCTCCGCTAACTGAAATTACACAAACTGTACACTTGTGTATATTGTAACGCTGCTCTCTAAACTCCTCGCTGATATTAGAGCCACGCTGGACTTTTCGAAGGCTGCACAAAACGCGCGGCCACACTGGAGGTTTCTGAAGCTCTTGGCCATTTCCAACCTGCTGTCACTCCTGTGATCAGTGAGGCAGCGTGGGGCAGCTGAGGAGGAAGGCCGAGCTTCACACACCATGACCTCCTTCTGGGCTTCAGGAAAACATTCCTGAAGAGCCAGAGGTTCCTTAAAGCCTCCACAGTATCCTGCCTGTGTGTTGCTGCTCAGAACCCTCAGAACATCCTGTCACTGGGTCACAGAGACAAAAATGGCCCACACAGTGTAGTATTTTATAAATGAGATCACTGAGTGATCAGGAGTAGTGAGACAATCCCAGTGCTGGCGCACTGCCAAAACCGACCTGTTCTTCATTCAGAGAATTGAGAAAACACACACAAAAGGTGCCAGTGACATGAGGTCTGCAAAATCTGAACACAATTGTTTCAGCAGAATTACACTTTTGAGCTCAAGGCGAGGACAGGCGAGAACTCCATTACCTCCTGCACCCACGTGGCTCTTCGCAGCCACGTTTTTACCCTTGTAAAAACGCCTGAGGGAAAACAGTGATATCTATAAGACATCCAAAGTTCAGCAGTCATGACAGCAAATCTATTTATAACTGGGGTGGAGATAGGAGGGGGTGGGGGGGGGGCACCATGTTTAGGACTTAAAATTCACACGGGAGAGAAGAGAACATTCTGCCTCACGAACTGTTTATACCTTCATGATAATGACACAACGTGCTCACGGTTACATGGTGTAACACACTCAAGGAAGCTATGAGAATTTAATCAGAAACATCTCATCAAGGAAGTCATTTTGTCCTGTAATACAGAGCAACAATAAACAATTTAACTGTTATAGTTAACTGCTTAAAAGAACAAATATATGACATTGTTTATTCTCATTATTGTCTTATGATGACACTATGAGACATTAAATGTCAGTGGACCCTACAGGATGAGTTTTCAAAGAAGTGGCAGCACTACACACCATTCTGTAGTTCTACTACAACAAGCAGCCCTAAACATACGCTAAGGCCATCACGTGTGACTACAGCTTTTAATATAAATAAGAATTTATTTTTTAATATAAATTTTTTGAAAAGATTATTTTCTGCAGGGACATTAAATATGTAGTAGAAAAAAAGAAGAAAATTTATATTATTATATATATATAATATAAAACAGCTACATGCAAGAAGGAGATTATATATGTAATCTCCTTCTTACCTGTAACTGTAAAATTGTAAACATTACAACAGCTTTCCCTGGACACCCCTCCACACTGTAACTGTGGAATTCGCGTTCTGCTACCATGTATATATTTTTCACTGTTTCAGTTTCTTTAGAGTGATAAATAGCCATCAACTATAAACACAGTGTTCATTATGCTCAAACATGCATCATCTTAGAAAGCCGTGTGCGAGAGTAAGTGGATCAGCTGAGAGGTCCGTCACACGGCACACGGATGTAGCCGCGGGGCACAAACAAACGAGATAACAGATGTGAGGGGGACCGGTGTGTGTGTGAGCTGTGACAGGTTCGTTGGTATCGGGCCCTGATCCATTATGTATGCCCACCTGATCGAGAGAAACAACGGACACCTCACAAGAAAACAAAAACCTCTCACAGAAAGCTTTAAATCGGTTGCTTTGACTAGGGCCGCCAATAACGCTGCGAGTGGGTCCACTACACCACCGTGCATGTGGAGCAGCTGAGGGATCCACGCGTGGACCGGACCCGAACCACAGCCACGCTGGATCCAAAAACAAGACGGCAGATCGGGCAACACTGCAGGCGGAGTGGACGCGCGTTAGGAGAAACTTACATCCTCAAAGAGCGATCCAACGTTGGCCGTGACCAGCAGAATCCCCGAACCTTGCGGTGCCACTTTCCCCGCCATAATTACTACTGGATCAGAACTGCCTTGACCGCGTCGCCACTAAAATCTGGAATAGGAAAACTCGGGAAGAAACTGTTTCTCGAGGCCGATTCGGTTAAAAATGCTGTATGTTAGAAAGTGCAATCGGGTCCCGCACAGCTCGCCGCACACATACTAGGTCCGTGTGCATCTGGTGCCGAGGGTCCGCTGGTCCTGTTCGGGCTACTTTATCACCTTTACGGCCATCGCAAAAGTTTCCGTTTTAATCCACAGCGACTGCCGGGCTCTGGTTCATTTCAGCGTTGAGTGTTTCCTTGGCGATCGCTGCGAGGGGAAAAAAAGTGTGGCTGGCCCATAGGCGCGACTGTGCCGCGACCACGGCTCGGTTCGTTTGGGAGGAGAGGCTGAGTCCGCCTGTGACGTCACTGGGGGAGCGGAGAGATGCGGCTCTTAAAAGGGCAACGCAGCACACGGGTGGGGTCCGCGTGTCGGGGACGAGCCTGTGCGCGGAATCCCGATTAAGTCTCAAAATTAGGATCAAATACAGTTGTGCAACGAGGGGAAAAAAACTGCAGTGACAAATAAATGACTGATTTACATACTTATTAATATTCGATTTGACGTCAAAGAGCTGATGGAGGTCTTTATGGACACTAGAGTCGCTACCTCCAGCTGTCCGTGTGTTGAAGCGCATCTGTAGTCTGACGTACAAGTTACCGCGGAGGATGACATCTTCAGCTGGATCAAATCTGTTATATTTAAAGTATGTTGCCATAGAGACCAAATCCCCGAATTGTGTAATTCATGAGTAAGACTCCTGTCGTGTCTTTTGTTGTCTTTTTTAGGCCATGTGTTGCGTGTCGAGCTCAGGAATGACACTTTTGTCCGGCGAGCGTTGCTCTCTTACCTGTTTCTTCCGTCATCCTGTCAAGCAGCTTAATGAAGTTCAAAGTTGGTCGCCGTGTAATAAGACTTGGTGGTGTCTGCGAAGTGGAATTAAAGGGGTAATCCGGTTAGTTTAGATCGTTTAACGTTATTTCCCAAAGCGTGAAATATGTCGTTAATGTTGCCCCGTCTCGGTATGGTTCCTGAGATCACTGCACTCCTCGCTGGGCTGGTCGTGCAAAGATGAACTGCAGACATTCCTAACGTGCTTCCATAGAGATACCTTTACCTGTTAAACAGAGTAGTTTCCCTTATAGACTTGACTCTAGAATAATATTAATACTACATAATAATGGACAAATGTATATGCATAGCACTTTCTTAAACACACTTTACTTCGGGTCGCTTCACAGTACAGAAAGACAGAGAGGAGGGTCATCCAATCATAATAATAAGATGTCTAACCTTCAGAGAGTAAAGAGTATTAGAATATTGTACTCAAGTAAAAGTACAGTTACTTTGAATTAACGAGTAAAGTTACAAAAAATTACTTTTCTAAGTAGCAACTTTTTGTATATTAGCAGTTAATGTGTGGATTTAGCCAAACTATAGATAATACAGACTGCACCTGATGTTATCTATTTAAAATAGCATTATTTCTGTCTAGCCCGAATAATTGCTGTATAGCATTATCATCATTTTACAACTTGTTGGATTTGAGGCCAACTAACTCGAGATTAATAATCCCGAATCGCAGCTAACATTAGCAATGTCTAAGCAATGGCAGGCGTCGATGTCTAATGCATAATCTGGGATACGAAACTACTAATGCAACCTATTTTAATACGATTGCAAAGGTACTGTATTAACTTGCCTACACATGTTTGCTCAGGTCGAGTTTTTGTAAGCTGATAGTTCAGTCTCTCGGGGTAAACACAGTTTACATTGCATAATAAAGCTGTTGTCTCTGTTGCGCTTAAATTCATAGTGGTCCTTCAGACATCCTTCAGATACATTTGCTTCTGGTTTAATTTCGTATTTAGATGGACCCGCGCAGGTGTCTGATTCGTCTGTAGTCAAATTTACCAGGCAAAAAAATACTTTTTTTACTCAGTAATGTTTGTAAATTAAAATATAGTGAATTACAATTCTTAACACAAAATATACTTAAGTAAAAGTAAAACTAAGTTATAAAATCTACTTTAAAAAGTACAAGTACACACTACTACTTACTACTAGCACAAACTAATTACAGTAACATGAGTAAATGTAATCAGTCACATTTATACCTCTGGTAAGCTGGTAGGTCACCTATGGTCGGTTCAGTAGTTTGTTGTAGTATCACTCATATGTAGTGTAATAAAACATTGGACTAGAACTGCAAACACACTGAAAAAGCATGTAAGAATAATGTAACACACTGACTAAGTAATACATCACTACAGCACCACAGACACCTCCTGTGTCCCTCTTGGAATTATACACAATTTGTACGTCAGTTTATTGTTGTAAATATCCGATGATAGGGCATGCTATATTTGAAGTGAAATCCATTATTCTTATTGGCATATATGAAGTATGCTACTTATGATGCTTTTCAGATGTGAAGATGAGAAAATAAAGCAGGCTGTTGAGTGTAAGGAGCAATGTGCCCCGTGGTGAGATGGCCACTCTGGTGGAGAAGGCAGTAACGTTTACAACACGCCTCACTGAGATTCTGCAAAGGAGGAGATTATCTCGCTGTAACAAGCTATTCAGAGTAGCCACATCTGTGTTTGGCAGCATGAGGGGAGTCTCTGTGTGTTTGTGTTTGTGTGTGTGTGTGTGTGTGTGTGTGTGTGTGTGTGTGTGTTTGTGTGTGTGTGTGTTTGTGTGTGTGTGTGTGTGTGTGTATGTGTTTATATGTTATCAGCCTGCCCTTTAATACCACAAGACAAGGCACATTTGATGCTAAGTCTAAAAGCCATTCCAAAAGCAGTTATTCCCATTTAAATATTAGTAAACACTTTGAATTTAGAAGGACAAAACTATTGATAACTATTGATTTGGTTCAAGGGTATCTTGAATTCTGGCCTATCTGTGCTATTATCTAGGATGAATTCTGTGAACAGATGCAAAGCACTTTGTAAGTGGCACTGGATAAGAGGATCTGCTAAATGCCCTAAATGTAAATGTAACTGACAATCAAAGCCAGGTGGTCTGCTTAAAGTAATACTACTCCCAAATATGCTGTAGTGATTGTCAATTAATGATTACCAGCATTTTAAAATGAGAAAAGTATGTCCACCTACTTAATATATGAGCTTTTGACCAGATCAGAAAATGTGCTCTGAAGACATATTTAAGAAGGAGGAAGGGAAGCGTATGGAATTGACCTTTGATGACGCATTCAATGTATCTTTGCTAAGGATATAAGAGCTGTATCAGAGTCTGTAGGAAAAACACTCGAGAGGCAGTGGAATTGGACCTAAAAGGAAAACAGTACAAATCCATGTGTGTGTGTGTGTGTGTGTATGTGTGTGTGTGTACAGCTTGATAACAAAGGTAATGTGTTCCATCAGCTCCTGTAAATACTACACTACTGGCCCTGAACAGGATATCCCACTGGGAAACACGCAGAGGGAAAAGTGTGTGTGTATGTATGTGTGCGTGTATGCATGCAGGAGCACGCCTGTGTGTATGTGTGTGTTTGTGTGTTTGTGCGTCTCTTCCTCATTGGCTGAGAGCAGACTATGACTAGGCCCTGAGCCCTCCCCCATTACTCTGGGTAATGGAAAAAAGGATGGAGGAATTCCAGTCTGGGAGCAAAAAAATGTGAACTTTGACCCTTCTCCCTTCACTGCTCATAATCTCTCTGCCAAAAATAGAAATCCCTTAAAATTATGACAGCTGTTTTTTCACACTGCAAAGAAAGCTTATGATTCAGCTTTTTTTTTTTCATAGAGTCTTCATTGTAATACCAAGCCTATCACCAATTCATCAAGCGAGGGTTACTTGTGTGATTGTACTTGTTGCTAATCCACATTTTAATGTACCTTCATATTTAAAAAAAGTAAAGTAAAGAAAGCAGCCATACTGTGTTTTGCTTTTGTTCTAAATTTGGCCCTTGCTGTACCAAGCCTCTTTATTACACACACTATATTCAGTGCAGTGGAAAAACAAACACTTCTGCTCCACAAATCAGGATGTGAGTTCTCGTGAAGCCAGGAATGAGTCTTTGTTTTCGAACAGTCTCTGGTTTGTGTGTGGCTATGAGTGTGTGTTACCGCTCTGTCTTGCCCTCTTGTTGCTGCATGGAAAAATGATTTGAGACGAGTTTGTCCCTTTGCCCCGCAGCCCGGGGCTGTGCAGTGTGGTCCGCGGCCACTCACTGGGCTCTCTGTTCGCCACGGCGACGCCGCACGGCCCTCGCAGAGCGCAGGCACACGAGGTGTCCAGAAGGAGAACTGTGTCCCAAACAACTTCCTTTCTCTCTTTAACTGGTATTCTCTGCGTTCGCTTTGCCACTAAAGTTTGTTGTTGAAGTTTGATGATGATAATGGAGGTCAAAAGAAAGAAGGGAGAGGGAGAGGGAGAGAGAGAGAGAGAGATAGAGAGAGAGATGGTTCTTCTGAGGGAATCACTATAAAATCACTTCAGAAACGTCACTTGGGAGCAAAAACAGGGTGATCTGAAAGTAGTCCCTCTCTCCTGGCACCCTCTGGGCCCTCCTGTTAAGCAGAAACAGCCCATGCATCTATTTTCTGACACCAGAGGCACCAATTAACCCTGCATATGATTCCAATCTGGGCAGTCCACAAAGCCCCTCTCTCTGAATCGCTGTATCCCTGTGGGCAGGCCCACCGTGCAGCGCTCAGAGTGACTGCCCTATTTCACCCTCTCCCCGGAGCAGCCTGTAATACAGCCGCCATCTCCCAACCGCTACGGTAATTTTGGAACGCGGCACTCTAGCGAGAAAAGTGTCAGTTATTTTAGAGTCTGAGGTTGATGACTGTGGCCTAAATCATTTTTAGTTAGAAATGTAGATCTGATTAGCATGGTGACACTAATGCGAAGCAAATGGACACAGATTTTGTGCTACTTTCAAAATAACTTCTATCCTCATAATTGTTACAATATAATATAGGAATTATAGTCTAAATAAGGCCCAAAAGATCGAACTTACATCCAGTTGTTGTCTGATCTATATAGCAAATCTCTAGGTTGCCATAAGTAAAACAGAAGATGTATTGTCTTATTTACAGTGGGAGATGGCTAGTACATGAGGTCTTTAGAGAGAACACAGCATGTCCAAATGTTCAGTGTATGTTGTGAGTGACTATGCCATTGAGGCTTGTGCCATCTAGAGGTGTGTGTGAGCCAACAAAGTGCAACATACGACGTGTAATGCTTGCAATCAAGTCTTCAGTTGGGATGTAAAGCTTTGAGGAAAAGTAAGATTTCCCTGCACATTTTCCCATGGAGCACATATACTGTCACACAGATACATCTGTAAGTCACAGTAAGGCACAATTGTCAAGAAGGCAGGGACTAACACAGAGAAAACTATAACACTATCAGAACACGAGACCTCGTGATTACAGAGTGTTACACAGGGGTACTGACGTTGGAAAAGATAGAAAGAGAGTACAAATTGTACATCAGCAATTACGACACACCAAGTAGCTGAACCCAGCACTGAAAATCCATAATGTGCCAAAGACATTGTTATACACTTAATAAAGTTATAGATAACTGACAAACTAAATGACTCAGTTAAGAAATGGAAAATTACCAGATCCATGTTGTGACATATGGACATTTATTGTTCCACTTATTTTGGTGTCTCTTTCTCTTTATATCTCTCTTCCTCACTCTCTCTCTCTCTCTCACTCACACACACAGAAGAACTCCTCTCGGATGCTCTGATGTTCCTGCTATCCTCCCTGCTTTCTTATACTTGCTTTTTTTGCCTTTTAACAGATATTGAGTCTAATCTTGATAATGTTGGTAGAACAAATGGATGTCAGACCTTTCAGACCTGTCTGAAGTCATAAGCAATATGAAAATCTTGGGTTTTTTTAAACTCCAAATCCCTTCTTGCTATACAGACTAGGTTTTGCCTGAGTAATGATTTCAAAGGTTTTCTTCTTCAATTAAAGTATTTTCTAGCAAACCACCTTTTATGACTTTTTAATGGGTTTTTAATTTTAAGTGAAAATCTTTTGACCCAAATTTAGATTAAAGATCTGAAAGACGTCAGTGCTGATAAGTACAAGGCTGTCAAATGCATGGTGGGTGTTGGTGCTTTGACAGTTGTTACCTGCGCTTTTGTAGTTTTCATTATCATACAATTGAATTCTCCTCACCAAATATTTAAAATACAATTAAAACAAGACAAAACATAGCATTGCGCTCGTGGATTTTACTGGCCCTGAACATGTACTGTCAAAAAAAAGTCAACATTTTTATTACATTCTGCTGCAAAAGCACAAATACACATGGATAATTCATTATTTTCCAGTAGACTTGGATGCATGGAGAAGAAATGCGCTACACTGAACAGTGAAGTAGGCAGTGTTGCTAAGAAACCCTGAGAATAAAGATGGTTAGATGCATAGGCTTTATAAATAAGCTTAAAAAGTAAGTTTTATACGTAAGGTTTATAAAGAAGCTTTTCAAGTAAGCTTTATAAATAAGCGTTTTGGAGGGGGGCGCTCTGTTCCCTCTGGTTCCCCTGGACCTGCGCTCCTTGACTGGTGGGGCGCTGTCCGGGGTCTCTCTCTCCCGCCTGCGGGGGCGGGCATGTGAGGGTTTCTGGGAAGTGCGGCTCTGGTACTCCACCGCTCCTTGGGGGGCCGTGGGCGGGTGGGATTCCCGGGTCTCTCTCTGCCCGCCTCTGGCCTCTGGGGGAAGGTTATCGCAGCTACCCACCCTTGCTGGTAAGTACATTCCATACATCTATCCTATGTTGCACTTTTAGGTTGCACATAAACACACACTCACACACACCCATACATCGCACTCATCTGTACTATATGTATTTGGTTTACTTTCTGTTCTTCTTTGCAGTGGTCATTTGAGCTGGTTGCGTGTTTTATTTTATTATTATTATTTTTTTTTCTTCTTCTTTTCTTTTTCTTCTTCTTTCTTTTCCTGCCTCTTTGTCTTTTCCCTTTTTATTATTTCTCTCCCCCTCTTTTCTTGGTCCACCTAACCCCAATAATTATCACTTTGCATATTGTTATCACTATACTATATATTATACAGAATTGTTATAATTGCCATTTAAATCTGTACATAAAAACAAAGTTGTCCTCCAAAGATGGGGGGGGGGGGGGGTGGAGGTGGGCCAAAAAAATAAATAAATAAATAAATAAGCGTTTTAAGTAAGCTTTTTAAATAAGTTTTTTAAGTAAGCTTTATAAATAAGCTTTTCAAGTAAGCTTTACAAATAAGCGTTTTAAGTAAGCTTTATGAATAAGTTTTTTAAGTAAGCTTTATAAATAAGCTTTTCAAGTAAGATTTAATAATTAATCTTTTTTAAGTAAGGTTTATAAATAAGCTTTTTAAGTAAGCTTTCCAGCAGACTGAATGAAATAGTGGACAATTTCACAACAGGTCCATGATTCAGTACTTTTCCACTCAGTGTTCCATTCTTGTGAAACAGGACGAGGTCTGTAAGGAAATCATTATGATTTATAATTTATCAATAAATAGGTTTGAAGCTCCTGTCCGTCAGATTTCTTTTTCTGCAAACAAACATACAACAACAATAAAACAACCACAATTATGGTAGTTTAAACGTTCCTCCACAAGATGGCAGTATTTAAATGATTTGGCTCAACGTGCATGTACATCTACACAGAAGTTTAATTTCAAACAAAGGTGCAACCATGAAGTTGAACATTTATCTGTAAGGCTGTTCTTAGATGCTCTCAGTTAACCTAAATGTGTTTGTGAACAATGACTGGATGATGCAGATCTAAACTAGGACACATTTGTAGATAAGATCCTCACTTTATCTACACGTAAAAGGACAAAAAAAAAAGACCACAGATATGAGTAATTCATCTTTTAACATATCATCAAGAAACAAAACCTCCACTTGAAGTATTGCACTGAAAGTCCATCATTTTCCAAACCTGAAGTCAATTTGAAGGATTTTATTCAGGCCTTCTGAATCAAGGCTGGGTGTCGTTAGAGGTTATGACTTTAGGACTAACGCACAGGCAACCTTTTAATCAATAGAGGCAGTATGCATCTGTTCCAATACCACAAAGTCACATATAATTATATATATATATATATATATATATATATATATATATATATATATATATATATATATATATATATATATATATATATATATATATACCAATAATAGCACAGAATGTTTGGTGATGTGTTTAGACAAAGGTAAATACTTCTGACTATATTAGGAATCACATCTGGATATTTGACACATGATGGGTACGAAGTGGAATGTTCTTTTAATGTAACTGTAGACCAGTGTAAACAAACACCTGTCAAGAATAAAATAAATGTGACAGTGAGGTTTAGTTTTATGAATAGGGTGTGACATGTATTCACATTCTTTAGAGAAATATTTTGTAAATGTTAATCATTGTGTCACTTTTCTGCAAATAGCTTCCCTGTTCAAGTGTAACGTATTCGATCAAAAGGTAGTTTGTGTTTGAGCAAGTTCAAAAACAAGTGCAGAGCATTCAAGTCAGTTACTGAGCATGTTTTGGGGAAAGGTTTCGTGTATACACACACACACACACACACACACACACACACACACACACACACACACACACACACACATACCCACACCCTAAGCCATGAGATTCTGTACTGGTTACTTACATAATCTCCTCTGGTGATGTATGAGACGTTTGCACAGTTCATAGTATATTAGTAATGCAATATGGTCATGTGTGAGTCAGAGAGACTGAGAGACCAGCTAATACAGTTAAAACGTTAGAGAGTCACAGAAAAGAACAGTCTGTTCTGCTCTTTTAAGAACTGAGGAGACAGAATAGGTGACTAAAACATCAGCGCACGTACACACACACACACACACACACACACACTTCCTAGACCTGTCCCCCTTCCAGATGATTCACCCCACATTTACGACACCTCAAGCTGGCCCTGAGACACTACACGTACAGAAGAACAAACCTCGGCCCCTCCCTGTATACTCACACACAGACACACAGACATCTCTACCAAGGAGACACTCAAGGAAAATAATGAAAATCGAACCTCCTTTTCAAACATCAGTGTAGCTCTTTGGAAAATAGAAACAACTCCAAGATATTCACTGGTCACACAAGCACAGACAAAGTACCATTCCAGTGAATGTGAGGTCAGTAGGAGCTACACAGTAGCACTGGACCTGGATGTGAGCTATGCTACATGTGAGCTACATCAATCCCTTATGACTCATTAACCAGGTATTCTAGTGATCTGACTTTGACAGTTGCCAAAAGGACTCACGGGAATATGAAAGAGATTCAGTTTCTCTCTGAATCACTTCAGACGACACATAGCCCTGAGCTCATTCATACACCATCAAAGCTACTGCTAGTCCAAGTGTCCTGTTTCAGTTGACAATATGGACAGTGTTGGGGAAGATTGACGTATGACTAGGTGCGTCATGATGTAATAACCACACATGGCCTCATTAGCCACTTCCTCTCAAAAAGCACCTTTATATGACGACAAACCATTTTACACTTACGGTTACAGTATATTTTACATTGTCATTTTCAGCATTAAACATTCACTCTTATCCCAGAGCGACTTTCAAAAGTGCTTCGTCATCTACTCATAGAATGTATGTATAGCTAGTACAGTAGGTTAGAGTTTGAGATACCTTCGCCCTACAACACTGTTCAAATACTGGAATCATCGCTGATATCTAGAAGTGCAAATCAGCATAAGCTCTACACCAGGCAATGATAAGTGCAAAAAGCATCAAACAATATATGCTAGAATTTCAGCAGTATGTATCTAGAAACACAGCTCTGTGGAAACGTTCTCAAATCTTCAGGTTTGAGCTTGAGGATGAAACATTATGGCCTCTTCTTCTGGGCTAAAGTCATAGCTGTGTTTAAGAGCTGTTGATTGACAGGGCTGGGGCCCAGCAGTGGGAGGGGAGGGGCCCTGCGGCTGGCGATTAAAGATGAGCAGAGGACTGTCACCGGCCCCCACCACCAGCACCACCACTCACTCTCACTGAAGGACCCCATGGGACTGTACTGCATTGTCACACATGTGAATTCCAACCAGAGACGCAGCAAAGGAGAAACTCTTTGAGAAGAGCTTACAGAGGTCGCTGCAGTGGCCAGTGTGTTATCAGAACCAGGACATTCACTCATCTATCCAGTAGGACAGCAGAGGGCATAAGGGAGCAGGATCTAATGCCATTTTTGGGTGAAGACATTACAATGAAGGGTTGTAAAATGAATTCACACCAATTAGATTGCCAGCACGCAAATATGGATATAGTGAAAGAAAGCATATGGACTTTCATCATATAGTGACAAAGAAAAATACAACATATTCCTACATTCCTACTTGATTATCTTTCTCTGTAGAGCCTGCAAAATACTGGAGATTCAAGAAAGGAGGTTGTTAAATTATTTTTAACATAAGACTTTCAAATGGATGCTTGCCCATGTACAAAGAATATCACATTGGCACAAACCCATTTCAGTAAGACGCAGGGATGGTATGGCGTGTCTGGCCAGAGCTGCACTGTTTCTAAGAAGCTTGTGTAGAAGTAATCTCACAACTTTCAAAATCTGATCCACAACCTAATTTCACATTACTAGAATATTTCAGTTCTCAGCGTTCAGCTAAAAGGGATTGAAAAGTTTAAAAAAATGGATTGGAGGATAGGTTATTTGACCCGTAACCTGCAGGAACGGACCTGATCGCATATTCACGCCTGCACATCTGACATCCACTCATCATTTCCCAAAAATGTTCTACATTGCTCCTAAAAAGCATAAAAAGCTACTAGAAATCCCATCTGGGCACAGAACACAAAAGAAAGGGGAAGGGGAGTGTTTGGTGTCACTGTCTGCCCTTCAAAGCCCAAGACCACCCAAGGTAGTTCTGTCTCGTGTCAAGGAAACGAGCTTGGAGAGTGGCTATATTGTTGGTGCAGATATGTGGCAGCAATCTGAAGTTCCTCATCAGGTTCTTTGAATTATTGGGCAATGTTTATGTTGTTATAGTGTTTATGTACATTCGGTTGTTTCGTGGGGATTTGTGAAATGAGGTGCTGTCATAGATAAACTACATTGCCCTTCATCCCGGTCTGTGTCAAAGCCGTCTCTCTCTGGCATGACAACGAACCCTTTCTCACAAAGCACAAGAGGCGACTGTTACATGTGTGTTTGTGCTAAGTACTGAGTGAGTTCTGGCAGAAGACAGATCCCTCCCTGTCTTGGCATTTCCTTCCGTACCTGAGTTAACGGCCTGTAATCGGCTAAGTGACGTGACTCAGACACTGTTGAGAGGCATTCACAACTCTGATTCAACTCTCAGACAGAGAAAAGATCTTGAACAGAACCAACAGCTCTGACAGGAAAAGGACTGTGAGCAAAGAAGCATCATAGACTACAAATGGCTGTGAGGCATTTTCCTGGCACAAATGCAGCTCTTTAGGTTCAGAAGATGAGTCAGTGTATATGACTGTGGAAGTTAAGCAGTGACTCTCCATGAAGCCGGTGCGATTGGTCTTATTACACCAACACTGATTTGCGCTTCTTGAGTTCGTCATCTTTGGAATGGAAAATGAGAGCATAAGGGAAGGGAGGGAAAGGGAAGACTCTGGGCCTTCTGATGATGCTTCACAATCCAGTCTGAGTCCATGTAACAATCTACCTCACCAGCTAATACAATTGCACCATCAGTGCCGTATTAGTGTTTCTTTGGACAGACCATTTTTCAAGGTCACAATCTGTACTCAAAATCGCCCAAGCCTAAATCCCTAGACAGGAATACAGGCCATCGGCTATGCAACTCATCAGTTATTCTATCCGTCTATCCAATGTCACATTGTCAGACCTACTAAGCCCACATTTTGCATGTTTGTGTGTCAGTGCGTGCATGTGTGTGCGGTCCAGGTCAAAGCTCTCTCTGCAGTAATCTTCGGTAATAATAGGATGATAATGGTCAGATTAGAGGAGCTGAGAAGAGTCCTGACCTCATCACTGGGGGGGGGTTGGAACTCACAGATGGGACAGCTGGACCCACCACCACCCCGGGCAGCGTGGGACACAGGACCCAAGTGGACCCAGCCCACGCAGGCAAGCGCTATGCCAAAATTACCGCTAATCACAGGCAAGCACTACTTCGCAATTACCGCTAATCAGGACTGGCTTGCCCTAAAGGTCTGCTTCATTCATCGTTGATTGATTTTCTTTAATTACACACTATACAGCTTTTCAGTGTGTTAAATAATTTGTAATTTTATGGCACTCTTAAAAACTACACTGAGTTATGCCAAGAGAAATCCAACACCTGGAGAAACCACTCGGTTTCATCAAAGCTCTCAACAAAGCCAGTTTCAAACAGCTGAGCCGAAGCATCTTGAGTTACACTCATCACGGTGTAAGCATTGGGCTGATTAAATGGTGCTGATGGTATTATATGGCTAAATTGTTTTGATTTGTCTACCAGGTGAGTGTGGCGTAGTGTGTCGCCATAGAGGCTGCAGAGTGGTGCTCACCTGCTATTGTTCAGGAGGCTTTGATGTGTGATGGGTTTATGTTCCATGCTGTTGCCAAAATAAAAGGTGCATAGAGCAGCTGGAGCAGATGTGTGTGTGTGTGTGTATGTGAACCAAAGCCACGGTTAATACCACCTGATACACTCCACAGTGATTACACACACACACACACACACATTATAACAGACTGTACCCAGACCTTTTAACCTACCGATACACAAGCACGTGACAATGTGTGGCTGTTCGGATGTCATCAGCAGTCTATTCATCTGACGCCAACTCATTAAAACCATCAAAAACAAGACTGGACATGTCTACGCCCACTGACTTGAATATCCAATGTTCACTTCCCTTGATATTTGAAATGACATTTAGAATTTGTGCATGCTCGCTGCTGGAGTGAGCTTGTCCCGCCGTGACAGCCGGCGGGTTGATGCAAGCTGACAGTTATGGCTAAAGGTGACGTGGGGTGTGGTGAATGTAATTTTCTACTGGATTTCCTGCTCTTGGAGAGCTTTATCTTCGACTTCAAAACACGCTTTCCTCATGCCAGGACCTAACCATCATGTTAGTCTGTTCCTGCTTCCTAGAACTGAGCTAAGGGTAGGATCACCTTGAGTTCAGTTAGTACTCACACCAAAAAAAACAGCACACTTAACTCATCATCTTTTGACTCGAATGTTATTTGGTAATAATTGGGTAATTGGGTAATAAAAATAAAATGTGCAAAGCAATTATTAAATCTGCATTCACTATGTTTGATATATTCCCATGAATTGGATGTGACACAGTGGATTGGGTTCATGAACACCAGATGAAGCACCATTGCTTCAACCGTGAGGTCAGGTTGGTTCTGGTCATTCGGGTCAACTCTGATCCCCAGTTTTAGGGGACTCATTATGAACTCTAAAAAAGCACAACTCATCTGGCACGGTCTTCTAGCCATGAGCAAGAAGGGGCCTCTGGGAACTGGAGTCTCTCTGCTTCATCCTCCCATACCCGGCAAAACCGCCCCCTGAAGCCACCAGAGAGCTGAGTTCACAGTGGTGGACAGCTAAGGAAATGTTATCATCTCGCTGGTCTCTCCGTATGACTACAGCAGACGCTGACTGCGCTGTAATCGCCACATACACATGCATGTTTGACCATGGAAAAATACTGCTAGAGAATCACTGTGATTCATGTTTGCAGGGTTCAACAGGGTCATTTTAGGAAATAGAGCAAAGGGTGTTTCATCTTAACGTAAGGTGATAGAGCTTGTGTTAATAAGAATAGCCACTAACTGTTGCCTGCACTGCCTGTTTGGTTTCTTTTGGGTGTCAGACCTGCATACTGACATTTAGAGCTCCAACAACATGAGAATGGTGCCAACACCATTGGGTGCCAATGGGAAAAGGGTGGGAGAGAAAAAAAAACCCAACAACAATAGCAAAACAAGAAGAGCTAAAATAAGGAGGCATCTTTAAACAAAGGCCGTGTTTTTCTAATGAAGACAACACAATAAAAGAGGAGCTGATAACCATCTCTGACTGACCTTTCCAACAGACGCTGGAAAATGTCAACGGCGCACGAAAATATAACGAGACGCTGTGGAATGCGCCGCTCAGCCAGTACGTGCACAAGCTGACAAAAAGATGTTAAGAGACATGCTTTGCCACTCGGCCTGGGGAAGGGGCTCCCTCCCCCCCCACCAGCGGGGGTCAGCGCCCCGGGGCAGAGTGGATGTGCTCTCCTGCCCCCCTCTTCGACGTACGCGCCGACACAGTTCGCCCGCGCTGCGTCTTGAAAGCCGCCTTTAAAGTACCGACGGACGGCATGTGCGCGGCCCGAGGCAGCAGGCGTGCACCCGCACCTGCAGCCCTCCCCCGTGCCACAAATGCACGTTCCCATCTGGGTGGGGTGGGGGGTAGAGTTGATGATCGCGGAGGACATGGACGAGGCTCGCTGACTGCTTTGGGAAAGGCGGGGTCTGAGAGTGCCCGGTGTTTACTCGCTCTGTCTGCCTGTGTTAATATTTGAGCCACTTCTTCGGAAGGTGTGGGGGAGGGAGTTTGAGTTTATGGCAGCGGGGGATGGGGATGTGTGTGCTGAACGTGTGCACCCACCACACACACACCGCCACACACTCCACGGCTGGCACACTGGCGTCTCTTTGTTCCTCCAGCTGTCTCGGGAGGCATCGTTCACTCCGCTCCTCCATCACCAGAAATTAGGTGTTTATTTGCGAAGGATGCACCCCCACACACCAGCCACACACACATTTCTCCTCTCCTCCTTGCGCTAGACCTGAGCACTTCCCTAGCCGACACACGCTTGCACAACTTCCTCTGTGCTCAAAGATTCCTCGTGAAGATGCACCGTGGAGACACAATGGTAAACATGTATTTCAGTAGGAAATAAAATAAGAAAACAGCCCTAGTGTGGTCCAATACCAAGAAACCAGCAAGCAAGTATCTATACAGAATTTATCATGATAATTCCTCTTCCTAATGATATATAATAAAAAATGATATATAACATATCAGTTCCTATTAGTTCTGCAGAGAAGACCAAAGTGATCAATACTGCACTGCATCAGGGCCGCTGGTGGGAGGTGAGGGCCGCTTGCTGTTGGACTCCAATGCCAGATTGAAAGATCTTCAATAAGACCTCAGTGATCCAAACTGCCCAATCAATACACTGGATCAGCAGCCATCTGATGAGGGTATGGCAGAGGGATCCATGGAGCACCAAACCACACCCTCCTGTACTGATTTACCAGAGCAACGTGTAGGAGAGCCACATCCTGATCACCATAAACATCCAGGCAGGAAGATAAAGGCGTCTAGACCACAGGTCCACCAGTCTGATACGGTGTTTGCACTGCGTGCACTTTACTGGCGCCTGGAAACGAACGTGCCAGAAGATTGTTTACTTTGTGAAGTGTGGAAAATCCCTGCGACACTTGTAAGGTCCCTTTAAGAGCTTTACCCACACGGGACCACAGAAAACAACCCCCCCGACCTGCAGTCCTGTAAAAGACGTCAGTGCTTTACGGTCTAGTTTAAATGGCTCGAGACGGTGCTGATTTTAGCCTCGGAACTCCTAGATCGTTTCAGTACCTGACGGGCCCGTCACCCTTTACATGTAATCAGGGCTTTGGTGTGCAAGTGCGTACACGTCTCTGGGGTCTGCAGGACGTGGGGTTTTTTTTACTTCACATTTCAGATTGAGACGCAGAGTAAGTGGAGCTGATGCTACAGCAAGGCCTGGACTTAATCACCCCTCATTACAGCTGCCGCATGGGTGCTGGCAGTAATGGGCCTGCACACTCACTACTGCAGCGGTGCTCCATGAACACACACACACACACACACACACACACACACACACACACACACACCACACACACACACACACCACTCGTGCTTTTAGTCGAAAACTGCACAGTGGAAAATGATGGCTGTGTGAATGAGGACCAACTGGTGTCGTACATGGACGAGGCCACGCGTCTGCCTCGGTACCCAGAAGCGCAGCGGGGGGGGCGGGGCCTGGCCGTGTTGGAGGGTCTGCAATGGAGGGTTTATGTATCAAAAGTAGGAAGATGAGGGAAGGAGGTTGCATTGCAAGCAGGGAGGCACCTGGGGAGAGAGGGGGAGACAGAGTAAGCACAGGCTCAGGAAGGGAACATTAAATCAAGGTTAATCAGCCCTTACTCCCCCCGCAGCTACACGCAGCAGATGGCCCAGGCCCTGGACCGGGACCGGGAGATGGGGCTGGCGACACAGTCCCAGGGCTCACGCTGCTGGGGCTGCTGCTCACAGTGTCGGGTTTCACTCGTCCCCATTCAGGGCACTGGTAATGTGGGGGAGGGAGGGGGTAATGTGGGGGGTTTGGATGCATCTGCAGTCTCAGCCCTGGAGCTCACTCAATCCGCACTGCTGACGACTGCCGCTCCACGAGTTCACCAGCAGCACGGGATCAAGGGTTAGCGCCCGTCAAAGTGACGTCCTGGCCAGGCCTAAAGCGTTAGCTGTCGGAAACGCTCCGACATCTAGGCCAAAAGTCAGCGATGGCGCCCGGGTGGGACGACACGGCGTTCAACACTGCGGACCGTGAAGAGTTTGCAGCTCTCAGAGGGCGAGCAGGCGTGCTGAAAGACTTCTGAAAATGTTACAAAACAACATTCCTGGCTGCTCTAGGCTTAACTAGAGGTGTGGCAGAGGTATAAAAAAATTGTTTATCAAACCACTCGACTCTGGGATGCAGCATAAAGAATGCCCATCTAGCTCCGCTATCAAATGAAAATTACATCGTTATCATGTGACTACATATTTTCCCATAGCTGTTCACATAATAGGGTAAAAATAACCTTCTAAAATACATTTAAGCTTATAATGACCACAGAAGGCCTTGCAGGCTAATGTTTAATGCCTTCAAATGAGAGCAAAGCAGAAGACACTGGGTAAACTGCTGTTTGCAACAACCCTGCAGTGTACAACCACGTCGAGCTCAATGTGAACAAAAGTCTACTGGCGGACTCGTGAGACACAAGATCAGAGCTCTGCTTTAGCTACTCAAGGAATGACACGACTGTTTTGGATCAACAGTGAACACCGATGATGAAAAACCAGCAGACGCTAGCAAGGTTAAAGATTATCCAAATAAACCACAAAGCTTGCATGACAAAACAAAAAGAGCTAAAGTTTAAACCAAGATCACTTGGGTCTGATGGAGAACCTACACACTTGGAGATGGAGGACTGAGTGAGAAGTGTCCCTTCCACATAGCACTGCTCTCCCACCTGGCAAAGAACAAAGCCGAAAGCACCAGTATTGCTTGGAGATTTTATTATATGTACACCACGTAAAAAAGTCAACTGATGTGAGAACAGTGGGCGAGAGTCTTTGTACTGGCACATGCTCAGTGCCCCCCCCACCCCACCCCACCCCACCCAAAAACTCGGGAACAAGACATAAAATAAGAACAGAATCCACAAAAAGCGAGAGAGCCTAGCACTCGCAGCAGTGAGGGAGCGTGCACAGCGCTGGGCTTAAAATACACCTCCCCTCCCCCGCCCACCACACCAGAGCCTCTTTACGTTCTTTACGCCCTAAAGGTCAACCGGTAACTAGAAGAGACTCTCTCTTCCACCTGCAGATGAAACAAACAAACAAACACCACAACACAAGTCGACCAGCCAGCAGCCAGGTCAGGCAGCAAAGCAGGCCATTTTCAGTCAGCCATCCCCCCTCCCCCGAGCCACAGTCAGAGCACAGGGCTGGGGAATTGAGAGGACCCCTTCAGTACACCACGGCGTCAGGTCTGGGGTTTTAAAGCTTTAATAAAAGACGTGATGCATAGGAGTTTACACTTGCTGTCCATTTCTCCAGTGGAAAAGGTCATGGGGCGGGTGCTGGATATGAGAAAGAATGCAGGTTTGACAAACCCGACTAAATGCAGTAATACAGTGTACACAACTAGTTCCTGAAAGCGTCTCACGTTCTCATCCATGTCCAGATGATGGAAAAAAAAAAAAAACAAAAACAAACAAACCAAAAACCACAAGCTTCAAGGCGCCAGGTGCGGTGGTCAGAGCCAGAGGCCTACAGAGAGTTCTTCTGCCATTCAGAGCTACAAGCTCAGAATTAGTGTTCGTTCCACGAGTGTCCAGCAGGCCACTGAAGGTACAGATAAAGTGCTTCTCTTTACATGACACATTAAATAATTAAAGCAAGTACATATGAAACTGGATCTCAAAACAACCCTTGACAGTTCCAAAAGGCCCTTAGACCAAGAGCATCAACACGATATAATAAAAGTGGAAAATAAAAGAAAAATGTAAAATAAAAAAAAATGTGGGGGGGGGGGGGAGCAATCACATTTCTTCAAGGGGACCACTTGGAGAAATCCCATCCCTCTGTTGAGATCGTAACTATGAACGACGACATACTGCATTGTTTTAAGACCTACACGGCGATCTCTAGTTGCAGAGGGTACAAAAAGGAGTTTCACATTTTCAGCTCTGAAAGAAAGATTAGAGACCTTAGGGTAAGACATGTCACTCAGAATCACACGCATGTTGGACAGTTTGTGCTCTGCTCTCCTCCTGCACGGGTGGATGAAGATGGAGGTCTTCCACAAGAATGCCCCGCCGTGTCCACGGCGAATTCTTTAGCCAGTCACTCTGCTGACAGGCAGGAAACCCTTCACTCATGAAAAACAGCAGCGGAATCGTACGAGACTGTAGCGAGGTTGCCAGAGCTTCGCCCGGCAATAAATACATTCGGACTTAGTGTCGAGCTACTTATTCAATAAAAAAACAAAACAAAAAACCAAAATGTACGCTAGAAAGACAGGTGGAGTGGAAGAGGAAGTTCTCTCAGGTTTCCCAGCTACGCCTGCCTGCTCTTCATACTCCCTCGAGCTCAGACAGCTCCTCGCAGGGCGGCCATTTTCTCCTTCCAGTCGAGTGGTGTGGTGGTGGTGGTGGTGGTGGTGGGGGAGCACCTTCTCTCGTGATATCCGTAGCGACCGCGACCGCTCTCTCCGCCACGGGAGAGGGGGGACAGGAGAGGAGCGCGGGGTCCTGAATCCCAGCCAGGCTCCAGCCGTCCTCCTCCTCCTCCTCTCCTGAGACAAAACAAACACCATCGGCAGTCAACAAACAGGCGCTGGGCTCACACTCACGCTCTCTACTCTGGGAGGGGGGTAGAACAATCCACTAGAACATCACTAGAACAATCCACTTTTTAAAGGATAGGTTTGGGACACACAAGGAATTACGTGTACTGCTGTGTAGAATTGGTAACGGAGATTGACTTTATATAAGAACAAAATGCATGAATGTATTTTTAAAGAAACGGTTCCAAGTGTTAACTCATATAATCCATGGTATTTTAGTTTTATGATCGAGACTCATTTATCTGTATATACTGCTGTTATTAAAGAAGACATCCCCAGTCTTCCAATGAAAACCAAGCAAGTCTTATAATACCATATATGGGCATCAGCTCAGACACATAGCACGAGGCTGATACTAGTTCAGCTATTAAACTCCCATGCTCAGCTTTCCACTTTGAGGTAGGGAAACAAAGAAAAAACGAGCATCAGCACATCATGAATTTCAGTGAAGAAAAAAAAACCTCCATGATATTTGTGGACAGCTGAAATTGCAAGATGACATAGCCTCCACAGCCCACACATCAGATTGCAAACATCTCATGAACTCAAGAAAGACTGCAACCTGAATATGTGCAGCCTCACCAGGATAACTACCTCAACATACAGAGACATGACAATGTGGACACCGGCGCCAGACCCATGTAATGAGCCCTGACTCCAGAAAACATCGTGGCACCTGTATGAAAATGGGATGAAAACCCAAATGGTCGCAAATGGTGCATGAAAGGGTAATCTGAGGGTGGCGGGCGTGAGCAGGGTGGAAGGGATGCCCAGAGTCTCACCTATGTCTCGCAGTGCGACAGCAGGGAGGTGATCTCGGCGCTCATGTGGCCCACGGCTTTGGCCGCCTCGACGATGGCTCGCCGGTACATGCCTTTCTTCTTGCGGTTGAAGCGCGACCGGAAGAACTCGCGGAAGGGCGATAGCTTGGCCACGGACAGCTGCGAGGTGGTGGGCGAGCCGAACCAGGCCACCTTGGCCTCGGGCCAGGGGGCGTCCACCTCGCCCTCCTCACGCCGGCTCCCGTTGATACTGAGCACCCGCGCCGGCCACCAGGGGAAGCCGTGGATCTTGCCCCACACCACGTCGCCCACGGCCACGGCGTAGCCCTCCTCCGTCACGCACTTGGTCATGCTTCGCGTGTGCAGCCGCACGGTCAGCGGCGGAACCGTCTTGGCCGAGGACGCCACGGCCACGTGCTCGCCCGGCGCCAGCTCGCACAGCTCCGGCGACGTGCCGTCCGAGCTGAAGGATTTGGACTCGTCCAGGCTGTCGCTGCTGCACACCGACAGGCTGGACGAGTCGGCCTTGCGCTTGCGAAAGTTAATGAGCAGCGTCAGGTCGCCGTGGCGCTCCACCTCCTCGCCGGAACTGCCCGACCACAGCTCCAGTCCGTTCTTCTCCCCGCCGTCCTCTCCACGCACCAGCGCGGCACCGGGGGCCCTGGGGCTCCTCCGCCGTGCCTCGCCCACCAGCTCCGCCTCGTACACGGACACGCGCTCCTCGCCCTCGCTGTGGGTCCTCCAGTGGATTTTGGGCGAGGGGATGTCTTGGTCAGAGAGCTTTGGGAGTTTGAGCTTGGGGATGGACACGGTGAGGCCCGTTCGGATCGAGTCGATGGAAGGTCGCGTTTCCTTCTTGGTCTCGCGGCCACCGTCGTGCTCCCCAAGCCCGTTCTGGAGCAGCTGCTTGGGGCAGAACGGCTTGACTGAGCCGTGCACGCGAGACGGGATCTTCATCACT
Organism: Brachyhypopomus gauderio; assembly: GCF_052324685.1. Taxonomy (NCBI): domain Eukaryota; kingdom Metazoa; phylum Chordata; class Actinopteri; order Gymnotiformes; family Hypopomidae; genus Brachyhypopomus; species Brachyhypopomus gauderio. The sequence continues at coordinate 8,970,068 of NC_135225.1, read as the reverse complement.
TCTCCTTTCCCTTGTGGAGTGCTGTAGGAGATCTTTATCACGGGGCTGTGGGGGACCACGTCACCTCCCGGGAACTTCTCTTCCTCCTTCCTGTCCTTGCGGAAGCGCTTGCTTTCGTAGCCGGTACCCTCCTCTCGTCGTTTGGACTCTCTGGTGGAGTCACTGCCGTCCTCCTTCCTTGGCCCTTTGTGCGGACCGTCCTTGGCGTGCTCCTCCCCCTGCGGCGCGTTCTCCTTCCGGGACGGCTTGCCCACCGACTTTGATCCGTCTTTGCTGTCCTCGTCGCTCGTCACCGTGTTCTTGCACTTCTCACACAGCACCTGCCTGGGCCGCAGACGAATGGTGCTTATGGTCATGCGTCCGGGTTCCCGGGACCGCCTCTTCTTCCTCTTGATTGGCCGGGGCGGAGGCTGGGGCACCCACTGGCTGTACGTGTGGCGTACCCACATGGGATGAGGGAACGGAGCACCTTCGAAGTATGGCGGGTAGGTGGCCTGGCCCGGCTGCACGGGGATGGGGACCGGGACGCTGTCTACGGGAGACTTCTCGGGTTCCGTGTTCTCGTCCTTTGGTGGCGGTGCTGACGGCAGAGCGGGTTTGGAGCAGGGCTCCTCGTTCGGGACGTCACACTCCTGTTTGGAGACTAGAGGCTCCTCGGACTTCCCCACGACGTCCGGCAGGCAGAAGAGCCCCGTCCTACGCAGAGTGAAAGAGGAAGCTCGTGAACGGACTCTAAACGAACAGTAAAACATCCCCAGACAAGTCTAAAAGTGAAGGCAGTCATCTAGGTGTCGGTCAATCATCTCTACACACATTCAACAGGTTCTAAAAACACTTCCAGACAGGTACAGGGACGAGTACTACACTGTTTTTTGTAGCTAAAGTACTGGTGTTTGATCTAGCTCCTTGAGCTGTAATTACCGAGCTCTTAGCCACCTTTGTGTGGCACGAGTGATGGCCTATTGTGAAGCACTGTTGTTTCACAACATGCAGACAGCTTTAATTCTTCCCGGAACTGAAAGTCCAGGTAAAGTGTTTCCATTGACAGCTTTGATCTAGCAGCGCAATAGATCAGGTACAAGGGTGTTGGAATTGAATGAGATTATTCATATATCAAACCCAGGGACATCAGAATTGAGACCAATAAGAACAACTGTTGAACAAGTGTTTCAAAAACACTATTAGAGTAGAACTCAAAATAAAGAAATAACAGAAACAAACTTGACACAGTTATCTTACAAAGAATGAGAATGAAGACAACAGAACTATAACAAACGAGAGCATCGTCTTGGCTGAACAGTAGGTCGGTCTTACAATAATTTACAGTTGAGCACTCCAAAAATAAACACACGCGTTCTCTTGAAGAAGCCTCGACACATCTAGGAGGCTCGCGCCATTCCGTCATCTGCGCTGGAGGGCTCCTGTAGCCAAGGCAGCCATCTCCATGGGCAGGCTCCGTCAGAGAGACAAAGAGGCCACCAGGCCTGCCTCCCATCAGCCCAACCCAACCCCCCAACCCCCCACCCAGAAGTGCAACAATCACATGAACCACCAGGGATGAAGAGGTGCAGGAGAGTGCCAGGAGATTTGGTTGTTTTCACATCCTGCCTGATATTCAATGGTGTGGATATTAATTAAAGCCTATAAAAACACCTCCCCTCCCCTCAAGGCAACCCTCTGAGACATTTGATAATATAAAAGGCTGCTCTACACAGGTCTCTAGACATAGACAGCAATAGGTATAATTATTGTACGCTTACAGCTTTAAAGAAAGAAGAAAAAAAGGAGGTAGGCCACACATTACTGGTCATCTTATTCTAATGTAATATTTTCACTGTTTCAATGTTTTCTTTTTCTGCACACAAAAGGCACAAAAAAAAACACTTCAACTGTGCCAGTTAAATGAATATTATTACTCTTTCAGAGAGAAGATAATCTGCTTGAAGTTAGGTGGGGGGTTGTACAAACAGCCCAAGTCTTGGTCACGTTTGGGAGCAGACGCCCAAGCCCTACTGAGTCAGCACGGCCTTACAACCCCTGCTGCTGACCCAACACACTCACCAAGACACTGGAAATAACAAACCACGGGCAAACGGTGAAAAACAAGAAAACTATGGGCCATTTTAAAACAGGACCATACAGTATCTAGTGTTCAACCATCTCCCATTATCACCATAGATCTATGAAGGCAGCACAAGGGTTTGGCTTTGGCTGCACGTGTTTGCCAGGAGAACAGGCTTTACACATGTTTGTACTTATTGCTTTTACTCTGACTTTGTCTCAGCATTGAATAGATTAGGTGTTTGTAAGAATGCCTCTGTGTTTGTGTGTGTGTGTGTGTGAGAGAGAGAGATTGAGACAGTGCTGAGCTCTTAGGGGGGGAAAGCTGGTAGGATTCTGATGTAGCACAGCTATAAATAACACATAACAGTTTTTTTCTTTTTTTAAGTGCACTGTACTACAAATGTAAGAGCTGCTCCATGCAACAGATATTCTTCACACAAACTCTCACAGCCTGCTTGGGAATATATCTTCCAAGTTTAGTAAATGTCTAAAATTGGTCTGGCCAGTGACACCCCACCTGTCTTTGTCTTTAAGAAAGTTGGCCTTTAAAGCAGGTTAATCAAATCCAACATCATAAAAATAGTTCACGTTTTAAACCAAGTTGCCCCTGATGTGCTGTTGACGACAGACATATTTTTAATTGATACTTAATGTCTATTATAAATAGATTATTTTGATTAATAATCTATTACACACTGAAGCTGGTTTACTGCACGTGACCAATGGGATGTCCTATGAAAAGTCATTTTTGTCCAATTAAAAAAAAAAAGACATTCATAGAAAGATAGACAAATTATACAAACCAAAGCATCATACACCTGGCCTTTATTCCATCACCTATTGAACAATTTTAGCTAGCAACCACAAGCTACAACAATGAGGAGTCTCTTCCCTAACCATGAGCACTGTGACATGGATGTGATAATACCTCCTGATGTGTAACACACATGTTTAACCAGGTACACAAGCGCACTGAGCACACCATCAAGAACATGTGAATGTAACATCACCTGCATATTTCAGCAGCACAGACAAGTAGCTAACTGGAGGGTTCTGAACCTTATCTGGCAGGTAGCCACTCGGTGTGGTTATTTCTAACATGTAGCTACGGCTCTGACATGAAAACAACAACCCATAACTGATTAACACAAACATACTGGTGTCCACATGGCATTTATGCGCCGTTTTAGAATTAAATTGTTGAACTGTGAATCACTACTTGGTTTTATATAAATGAAAGGCCTGCTAGTCTTAGCCCGGCCTCCCAGTGGATGGTGTTAGCCACGTTAGCTTCGGAACCAGGCCTCGAGGCTAGCTACGCTTTTTCTAATCCATGCATTTTAAAGCCACGCATAAAAATCCAACTCACTTTTTGTTGCAGTCGAGTAAGATCCCCGTGTAGTTCCTCTCTCGGTAGGTGAGCGTCACCACAAGCGTGTCGTTTACTATTTGATCGATGCTCACCGGAATCCGGGAGCCGGCCCGCAGCTCCTCCGCCACAGCCTCCATATTTTCCGAGTCGAGGTGTCCGGGTTGGCGCTGCTCGATCCCGGCCGCCGGAGCCACGGTCGCGTCGGCCTAAGATCCTGCTCCCTCGTAGCGAGCAGGGGAGGCTACACCGGGGCACGGAGTGACGCCATCACCTCCGCCGAGGCAATTACAACAGTTCCAGCAGCGGTGACGTCACAAAGGGAGACGAGCGACGACGTTCTAACGGCCATTCTAACGTTCTATTCGCGTTCTTTTGATCCAAGTTTTTCGATGAGCGTTCGGCATATGTGAATACTTTGGAGTTCGCACCGCGTTTGAGAACCGCTTGTACTTGTACCTTCCCCGCAGTGACTGACATAAAGGAATTTTGCCCACAGATAGCACCGCATGGTTATTTATTTGACATTAACATGTGGCTACTAATTACATGTATTATAATTCAGTTTGTGAATAGCCGAAGGCAGATTGAAATTGATACATTACATCAATTTTGTAGATGAATTCTAGATTAGCTATAGTCATGCATAAATATTTGGCAATGTCTTACGATGTTCAGGCCTCCGACACAGATATTTTTTACAATTTGATGTGCAGTCTAACATTATAATACACGAGAGCACACTTTTACAAAATTCGAGGGCAAACGTACATTTAATAAACACGAGAGAATCTCCATCACACTGTAAATTATTCTCTGTGGACGATCAAATTCGACCACATACATAAAAATACAGTTATTTTCCTAAAAGCAATCTAGTAGGCCCCAGTCATAAAATGGCTGAATCCTAAAGTACGAATTGATTCACAGTGGTCGGAGACACAGAACGCGCCACACTGTGGTCAAATTGAAAACGAACGTAGAAATTGGTTAGATTATTAACAGCATGTAAACAATTTTCAAATCTCAAAATTTGCAGGTCGCGTTATAGTGGAAATGCTCCAGTGTAACAGATCACTTTGTGATGACCTGCAATACTGCAGCCTCTCTCAGTCACAGCAGCTGGAGGCCTGTTATTTATTGTAAAATCTCGGATGGCTCTCTCCAGTGAAGGCAGTGAATCGATACTCGAGATCTCTCTCCTGTCTTCTTCTCTCAAGGTCCAACTGCAACTTTTTCACCTTGCAAAGAAAAAAAGAGGAAATTGGAACAACATAACAATTTGAATGGTTTGCTGTGGCTTCCTTTGAAAGCATCAATCATGGGTATAATACTACCAAATGATGGCACTATGAAGAAATGTTAGAATGGTGGGAGAAAATCATCACAAATACAAAACTAGCAGACCAGTTATATCCAAATGCTCTCTCTCATTCTCTCTCTCTCTCTCTCTCTCTCTCTCTCTCTCTCTCTCTCGCTCTCGCTCTCTGTGTATGTGTGTGTGTGTGTGTGTGCAGTAGGAGCCATCTCATTTCCTCACCTCCTCTAACTCCAGGGCGGCTGCCTGAGCCTCGTCCCTGGGGGGCCCTCGGGGGCCCCTGCGTCTTTGCTGCATCAACTGTATGTGAGTCCTGATGCGCTGCTCCAGCTCTTGGTCACGCAGCACTCTTTGGGCACACACACCATGTCAAAGCACTGTGGATAACACACCTCACTGATGTTCAAAATGAAAGATTCAGGGACTCTTAAGGACTTATGGTCGACTTATTCAGAGAATTAATTCCATTTATACTTTAACAGGATTATTTCAGCGGGTTAATTTCATATTAAGTTCGTTTAAGCTCTAAGGAGTGCTTAATTGAGCTGACAAATCAACCAATAAAATATGTATGCACTTCCCAAGCTTGACCACTAGATGTCAGTGTCTTTAAACGCTTGCCTGTTACTGTCGAGCCAAATCACTGGTGTGCAACTTAAATTAGGTGAGAGACTGTGTGCACCTGGCCTCCTCTGTTTCCTTCCTGAATGACCCATGTGGGGCACTCTGGGCAGCAGAGCATGGAGCATCATACAGGACCTCACCATGGTCTCCCACACTGCAGGACGGGTCTGCGCCATAAAGGATAGTCCCCATATCCTAAACAGACAAGAGACTCACTATTACTTAACCTCATGACTCCTCACCACTCAATTTACACTCATTAAAACACACGTGGGCAGATTTAAAATAACACATAACCTCAATATGTTCATAGTAGTAGTTTACATAGATAAAGAGTGATGTATATGTGAAACATTCCAGTTTCCTCTGGGTATCACAAGGCTAAAATCACTGCTGCGATATATGTAGTAACTGTGTTCTTTATGGCTGGTTCAGAAGGGTCTCTGTATGTTTGTGATAGCCTGTGCGAGTGTGAGGAAGAGAGAGCAAGTGAGAGAAAAAGGAGAGGAAGTGATTACCCTTTGGACAGTGGGTTCTTAGGGAGGTTCTGTTTGCACTAGGCACGGGGAAAGCCCTTTCTAGCAAGCCTTGCGGCTGCCTGACACTTTGAGACTCTGAGCTGAGAGGATGAGCGCTGTGATCTTTCTAAAAGCCTCCACAGGTTGAAAAAAATCTTGTACCATCTCATTACGCATAAAATGAAACATGTTCGCTAAATGTTAGCTGAACATCTAACAGGAGCTGTAGAGGAGTCGTTTCTTTTCCAACTGGAGGTAACTGCAGGCATGCCTTTGCCTAAAAGATGATGTCAGATATGGAGATGGATGTTGGTGAGATCTAAGAGGAGCAGTCAGACTGCTGCAATACCTCGGTCCTCTGATCCCTCATTCCCCTGAGTTGCTTGTGTTCCAGAACCTTCCTTTCCTTCATGATCCTGGCCTGGTTTCTCCACTCCTGCAACAGCTCCGCATCTCTGACACACACACACACACACACACACACACACACACACACACACACACACACACACACACACACACACACACACACACACACACACACACACACCAGAAAAACAGGGAAGCACTTTACAATTACATAAATGTGTATATGAATTTGAAACCATATTTTACAGGTTCTTTTTTAATGCAGTTTTAAGTTGCTGCAGTGTCTTTACATAATCCTCCAAAGCAATGGTAGGCACAATTTTCAGACCTCTCCTGTCTGCCCTGCTTTCCAAAAGTGCAACATCACATTCATCAAGGAAGATTTCACCTCTCCCTATATGGGTGCTCTTAGCCAAAAGCTCAGTCGGCCCAAAGAAGCCACATGAAAGGCTGGGGAAAGTCCCCACTCAAGTCCCTTCACAGTTATGTGGTATACCACTCTTACAAGGGCATGGCTATGGTCCACTTGAGTTTTAGTGCAAAACTTACTTTCTTCTTTGTTCTAGTAAGGCTTGTTTTTCATTCAGCTCTTTCTCTGCAGCTCGTCTTCTTTCCTCTGATCTTTTCCAGTGGTGCACATCCAATGGAGGGAGCTCGGGGAACATTCCTTGAGCCCTGGGACACAGTCGTTCACTATTTTATATCTTTTCTTTATTGTCATTCAGCAATACGGATATTACTTTTCACTGAGTTACTCTAATTAAGCCAAAGGCCCGTCATATCATGAACCTTCCAGTACTGTTTTGGATACCTCCTGGTGGGAAGCATAGAACAAGTTCTGTGAGATCTGCTGCCCCCTGCTGTTCTGGGGTGGCATGGCCGCTGAGAGACTGGTGTTATGGCCCCTAAATCAGCCTTCTCCATCTGGATCATCCTTTGCCTGAGCTCCTGGAAGCGCCGGGCCTCAGTGTCATTTGCCTCCTCACACAGATCCACACTGGACTGCAGCACCTCGGCCAGCGGAAGCCTCTCCACAGATGGCATGTCTGATGCTGTGATCGAAGAACGAGACTTTATATGCAAATGTATGCAGTCACAGAGAGGCCACTGGCATGGTGTGTCCTCACGGGCCACCAGAGAGCTACAGTTGGCCCAAGCGTAGCTCTTTGTGCTGGGGCTAAAACGTGAGGTGAAACTTTAGCATGACTAGAACGGACACTCATTGGACATTCAATGGACATTCATTGAGCCAGAAAACTACGTGACATAAAGTAATTCAATATGAAAAGATAGCTGCTTAATGTATTTCCACTGAGATGTCAAGAAGATGCATAGCAAGTAGATCAATAACTTTCCATGCAAACTATGACCCCAGCATCTTTCCAGTGTAACATGTAATTAGTTTAGGGCAGTGTTTAGCACTTAAAAGCCTGATTAATGTCAGACTACACTCCCAGAGGGATGGAGGGGGACCGCTATGGGTTATCGATCATTTTCATCCAGCTAAAAATATTACAGGGTCACAATGCGGCAAAAGCCAGCCGAGTCACACGCACTGTCTCCAAGGGAACAGAAGTCACACTGCTGAAGCAGAACCAGGGCAAGGAGCTATTTTTGAAGCGGGCCGTCCTTTTTATGCAAAGCCACAGATGGTAAGGGACAACACACACACACTTTATAAAGACACAAACACACACCCCAGTATGGAGTTGTTCACTTTCGTTTGGCGGGCTCACCTGACAGGATGCTGCGCACGCTCAGTGGTCGTCGGGCCACAGATTGTTGCCGTAGGAACTGCAGGATGTGCACGAGACCCTGCTGGAGAACATCCCGCGGCGGGAACGTGACGGGACAGTTCCGCAGGCTCAGGGCTCTCAGCGTCAGCATGTTACCTGCAGAAAAAAGACAGAGAGGAAGGGACAGGAGTTGGACTCCATGCTATAACACAAGTAAAAATATTATTCTAAGAGTTAATGGACAATTTACTATGGGAGGGGCACTGCCATTATGGGTTTTGGTCCTGTGCTTTGCGATCATCATCTTACATTTTACTCCCTGAAAATTGAACACTCAGAATGGAACCAGACAACATGTGACTGACTACAGGGAGCTGGCCACTGGACAAGGACAGAATCCAGGGTGCTTCTCTCCACACACCACTAGGTTCAAATACTGAAATCAGTATGGTTTCACAGTTAGAATTTGAAATACAAATACAAATGTGTTCCGCCATGTAATCTCCCTGTGACTACTCCTTTCAGTAGCTCAAAATGTCTGAATTGAAACAAAAATCACACACACCCCCTATATATATATATATATATATATATATATATATATATATATATATATATATATATATATATATATATATGATTTTTTTTCAATTACCACATTCAGACGTGTGTGTGTGTGTGTGTGTGTGTGTGTGTGTGTGTGTGTGTGTGTGTGTGTGTGTGTGTGTGTGTGTGTGTGTGTGTGATTTAACAGCTGTGACTCTACAAGGGGGATAATAGTCTGCTAACTACTGTCAACTTCAGATGTGTTTTGTGAGTGCGGATTGAGACACATTCTCATCACATGAATACAGAGGTCTGGAGCCTAGGCAGCTAATAATAAGTAAGGCAGACAAGACTAAGCAGTATGTTGTATGAGAGCTGGTCCTTCCTTTGGTCCATTCTTTGGATCAAGATAACAGTGTCATGTGACTGTAGCGCATACCCATCTCTACTGGAAGTTCTGTTACAGGGTTACCCTCCATCAGCAAAGTCCTCAAGCATCTAAAGGGGTCAAATACACAAGGCAATGTTTATATAGTATATATATATATATAATACACAAATATTATTGTGTATTCATATACACAAAAGTAATAACTTTCAAGGTGCATCCATGTATTTGTTGATGCAGCTTGCATGCTGTACCTGTGCTGACCAATATCTGCAGGAAGACCACTGAGCTGGTTATTTCTTAGGTCCAGCCAAACCAAACTGGGCAAACTGCTGAACAGATTGTCTGGAAGACTGGATATTTCATTGCCTTCAAGATATAAGTTCTTGACAGCAAATAAAAATAAATAGCAATTCATGTTAAGACAACATGTTAAAAAAGGGTGAATCATGGATAAACAACATAGCTCTACGAACTCAAGTGTTTATATTCGTACAAAATACCACACAATCAAAGGATTTTGTTGTGTAAAGACTTTTATCACATAAATGAAAACAACAATGTATCGCTGTCTACCTGGAGGTTGGTGCACCTTAAAACATGGTCTGGCACGTCCTTCAGGCTGCGTCTGCTTAGATACATGGTGTGGGACACCTCAGCCCCAGAGAGGCGCTCTGAAGACTCATCTTCTGGTCGCGGAGACTTTAACGCGCTGTGGCCACAGTCCAGACTCAAGTGAAGATCACTCATGTCCTCTTCCAGGGTTGGCATCCCAGACCTACCATGCATTCACGTAACCGTCCAGATGATCACACTGGTCTCAACAGTCCACGCACATGTTAAATTATCTAGTTACAAGAACCAAGCTGGGTGAAAATGTCTACAGGACCTAAACACTTTGCAGGTTAGGGGTTTGCAAGCGAATCAAGCAATTTGAGGTTGTAAGTTGTCTCAGAGTTTGGGCTATTGTCCAGACGTTCCTCTGTTACCTGGCTAGCTACCTAACAGGCTTTCTAACCGTTGTTCCTAGTTAACCCAATCATTCAAAAGGTTGTTGTCAAAAGTGTTGAAATGATCTTTATAAATGCATTAACTTATACACTTGGCTGGCTAGCTGGCTCATCCATCCTCATCCACGTTTCAACGCGAAGTTGTCAGCTGTTGCCATGGTGACTCAAGCAAAGTGAAACAAAAACTACGGAGCCCGTCTACAGCCAAAAGTGGCAGAAGGAGCGGCGACAAAGAAGATGTAGTCACCCAACTTCAGACTCTTAATCATCTCCATACACGCTTGTTTCGAGGCAGTGCGCCTCTGTAACCAAACCATGATTAATTGTTTATATTTTAACAGTCGTCATCTGAAGCGCAGGCGTGTCGTGAACCTGTTTACTGATTTCATTGAAACGGATTCAAAGGTACCGTGTAAAGACAGAACTTAAGGGACCCGACGACATTATACTGCCACCTATCATCCCCTTCCCGGACGCACAACTCCGCCGTGTGCACAGGGTGAAGTAGGTAGAAGTGTCTCCAGCACTAGTGGGTGAGGCTGCGCATCCGGCGCTCGTGACAGCGCGCGAGCTGCGTCGCTCCGGTTCGGCGGCGACAAAAGAGCTTCAAAAGACCAGTCACAGAAAGCAGTCAAACACACCGGCGACTTTTTTACTTTATTTCGATTCTGCTGGTGTTCTGCCTTTGTTGTAGCCCGTCATCTATTTTCTTTATTTTTTGTGTGCCATTCATACCAAACAAACTCGGCGAGAGAGCGTCGTTGTAGCGCGAGGAGAGATGCGCGTGTTCAGATTGTAGCGACATCGAGACGCAGATCCACACCGCGCGAGGAATGCCATCTGAGCTCGCGCATCAATGTTTCACTGGGGCAAGTGGAAGAAGAGGATGGGAGCGAATAGCTCTTCCAAGAGGCCGGTTTTCGACGAGAAAGAGGATGGTGAGTAGTGTGCACAGCATGTATATATGTGTATATAGCACGAACCTGTTATTTTTAACAGTTCGTTTTCGCATGCTATTTAAATTGCACGTGTGCTCTTTGAAGTTCCTCATAGTACGCCGGTGGCTTCACTTTATATTTAAATAAGACAAAATATCAATAATTGCCGATTGATTTTAAACATTTTTAAACACCAGTGTGCATTTTACTAAAACATAGCCAGGCGGATTCTTTACGAGTTCATCTGCTGATTATTAAAAATCGTTAATATAGAGTATATTATACAGTATATTATACAGTATATTAGACAACTTTAAGATGGCTTAAAAAAAATCCCATTCTGTTACAACTTCAATGACTGCAGTGATGTTTGGCCGAATTGATACTTTCATCACACTTAACCACAAACTTGTGTAAATTCAAGGGTATTATTATTTATTTATGTCTTGTTGTCCACTAGCCCCTTATACTCCCATATCACATATTCTAAACACTGAACGCATTTCCAATTGTTGACTTCATGAGCTGTCTACATTTTACTCCAGTCACACACTCTGCAACCATGTAAAACTGGTCATTCTAAATAAATTGCTTAATTTTTCATGCATCGTTTATGGAGCAAAACATGCCAAGTGGAATTATCTGCCATCTAATTGACTAATTAACATGGATGAGGTAGAAAATGTGGCATTGAAAACAATGCCACATGAAGGCTGATGATGGAAGAGAGTATGTCAGCGTGGCTTCAGGGGCGGACCCCTTGTGTGGCACTTTTACCACAGTCACGATGAGCTCGGTCCTCGCATCTTCATCAGAATCCAGAGGGGTTTTTTTTCTCGAAAGCCCTGGAAACGGGGTCAGATCACTGTAGAGTTTTGATCACATGATTTAACATGCGAGAGAAGATACAAGGGGAGGCTAGATAGGGAGAAATTGCAATGGCCCATTTATTTGCAGCATACGCCCACAAATTAATCATGTTCTTATCTTTATGTAAAAATGTGCACTTTCTGCATATCATAGCCATTATACTTGCACATGTATTTATATCTGCATTATTATTGCAATAAGAAAGTACTGTGTGAAATATGCATCAGTAGATGAGGAACAGTTGCATATGAAAGGCAAATCAAATCCCTCAGGTTTTCCACCACTGTTTGTACCTTAATGTCTGTGTGGCTTTGTCTAGGCAGATTAATGAGTACAGCCTGAAGGAGCTTCTTGGATATCAAGGTTCTTAAAGGCTGAACACAATTGCTTTTTGTAGTCTCAGATGTATTCACTGGTTTTTTTCATTATTGAAGCCCCACTTGTATGCACAGGTATGCACACTAGCGTCACATCCAAAACAGTGTTTGTTTCCTTACCTATCCACTTACAGTCTAGGCTGTGTTATTTTGTTTGTTCCATTCATACACCACCTTTCTCATACCTAGGATCACTTCACAAAGAATTCAGGGGGAAAAAATTGTGCTCTGACCAATCTGACCACGTTTGGCCAATAATATACCAGAGACAGATACTGGATGGTGGGAACATTTCTGGTCATAGTGGCTAGTTTGAGAGTAGAGGCTCTAACTCAGATGTGTCCTGTACCTATAGCTAACCCACAGTATTCTAACAGCCCCATGCAGATCAAATCCTATAACAGGTGTGGCAGCCCACTCTGCTGCAGAGGCAATGCTGACCGCCTGCGCATCATATTACATCCCACTTTTGCTGTATTTGATGATGTATGGGAAGAAAATATATTACTCTTCATGTTCCATGGATGAATAAAGGCAAAAAGAGAGATGTGCTAGCCTCGCTGTGGAAGACTGGCTTTGCTATCTACTGGTGCTCAGGTTGACTACTGTGCAGTGTGTGGAGGTAATTAGCCTGCTTCTCTTGTATGGTGAAGTTGCCTGGCTTCATAAGGACCTCCGCCTTTGCGTTCTGGGAGATGGCATATGGCTCACATTAGGCTGTAACAGCGGTGCTCGGCAGAAAGGGCTCCAGGATAATCCAGTTGCAAGGAAATGAATGTACCGCTGGGGTTGTCAGTTGGCCAATTCAACAGATTGCCTGATTGGGACAAAGAGGGAGTGTTTAGATCTCTAAGGCCACACAGGTTATTGATGAACAGGATCTCTGTGGATCATTATGGCAAATTGGATCATTGAAGTCTAAACCTTCAGCAGAGCCTCACAGTGGGCTGGTTTCCAGTGATGACTGACTGGCACTGGAAGAGTGCAAGGAACATAAAGACCTTACCTCAGCCACCGTTAAGTGCGGTGCAGGAGTGCTGTAATATGAGCTCTGAAACAATTTCAGAGTATTGCTCTCACTGCAAATAGAACATGGCAGAAAAATGATGAACATTGATCTTGTGTATATGTGTGTGTTCACAAGTTACTTGAACAATACATTGGAAAACTGCAGTTTCCAAATATTTTTTAAAATAATTTTCTCCAGAGGAAAGACCACCTATAAAATGCAGGGCATGAAATATTTAGTAATATGTTTCTAATAATTAAGTTAGTTGAACTTTTGTTCCGGGAAATGACACATTCAGACTTTCAGATTATAGTGAGCTGAGGGGTTTGGACATTTTGAGCACAGAAAAAACAGTTCAGTAAGTCACGTTATGTCACTGCACTCACTGTATGTCACTGTACTCATTGTATATTATTACACTCATACACTCACTGTGTGTCACTGCACTCAAAGTTTGTCATTACACTCATACACTCATTGTATGTCACTATACTCACTGTGTCATTACACTCACACACTCACTGTGTCACTGCTCTCACTGTATATCATTATACTCACACACTCACTGTATATCACTGCACACTCACTCTAAGATGCATCAGAGACCAAAGAGTGTAGTGAGGTTTGCCTTTTAGGTTAGGTCTGGAGCTGTTAGTATTGTACTTAAACTCCTTCTCAACTCTCTCTCTCTGTCTCTCTGTCTCTATCTCTACCTCTATCCTTCTTTCTCATTAACTGTAATGACCACTGAATGATTTTGTTTGCCTCATTTTTCCCTAGTTAGCTTATTCTGTCTCTATCCCTCCACCCCTCTCTCCACCCCATACACATGTACGCATGCATGCACAGAGAAAGAGAGTGGGAGAGAGTAAGATTGAGGGTGTGAGTCGGTCAGGGTGTGTGTGTGAGTGAGTGAGTGTGTCTGGGTGTGTATGTGTGTGCGTGCGTGCGTGTGTCATGTGCACGCGTGCGTGTGCCTGTGTGTATGTGTGTGTGTGCACGCCCGAGTGTACGTGTGTGTATGCGCGCGAGTACGTATGCGCCCTTGTGTGTGTGTGTGTGTGTGTGTGTATGTGTGTGTGTGCTGTCAGTGTGTGTAGCTCATTTCCAGCTGGTGTTTGGCAGTGGGTTTGTTTTCAGCTTTTCAGACCTGCCCTGTGCTGGCTTGCACGACCCTAAAAGCACATGCATAAATAAATGATAGAGAATGGGCTTCATGCCATGATGATGTGATATAACATTATAACATTATTAACATATATGGAGAATGTCATTTTACTTGGTAATTAATACTCCATATTAATGTTTAAAAGTTTCGGAAATTTGTCTAAGAAACAACTCTGTATCTTTATTGTTGTCCTTTGGGAAGCCTAATGGTGTTTAGGAATACACAATAATATTATGTACAACATAATAATTTGGAGAAACCTCAGCTGAAACCATTTTTTCATGCTTCAACCTATAAAAATGCATTAGTTTTCATATCTAGAGTACACAATAATTACCAAAACAAGTCCACTTGCATTGGGCTCTTTCCTCTCAAGAGCGCCGTATGCCGCATGCCCATTATCCTGTAATGGGATTCATGGAGTGGTCTTCAGGTCAAGCCAAGACTTTTTTAATGTGCTGCTATGAGGGTGTTCTGACAAAGGCTCAGACTCGTGCTCCCATGCCCACTGCCACTGCCCTCGCCCACTCGCTCGGGACGTCAAGGCAAAGCAAGAGAGGCCGTCAACGTCTTATTTAAGCTGCGTCACTCTCCGCTGTGCCCTCCTGCCACCTCGCCATGACCGAATCAAAAGTACCCCATCCCCTTTGGACAGTGAGATGGTATACAGATATATCTGTAGGACGGGGGCCGCACGTCCTTCTGTAGGCAACGTGCTGCATTGCAGTCAGTGCCCTATAATTGGACAGTAATGCAGTTTGCAGCGTTAGCATTTTTTTTGGCCTCTATTTAGAGCAGAGCAAATTTGAAATGGAACAATAGCTGTGAGGGTATGGTGCCCTGTGTTCGACCTAATCCAAGGGTGATCACGTCGGCACTTTTTGCAGCGTGTAAGTGTACACAGCTCTTTTGATACATGCCAATATCCTATCCCTAGCCCTCAGATTCTACAGATCAGGCACTTTGGGCAAGTTAATATAATCCTAAATAAGGCCGTGGTGTTTGATGCTTGGGCTGTCTCCCATACGTCTGACCTCACACTGGGGGTTTTCCCTGGTGACACACTGCCAGGACTGTACAGCAGCCGTTTCGGTCCCTTCTTGTTTCAGCATCTTATTTTCACCACAAGACTTTCTCCCAGAACTCAGTAGACGTCTAACAGGCTTTTATTAGCAAAACCGCAACCTGGTTCTTTGTCTTCTTGAGGTATATCAGTGGTTTGGATGTTGAAGGCTTACAAAAACACACACATGAGTTCTTCTCTATTTGATATTGTCTAGTAATTAACTGTGAATATCGTTTGCCTGGTTGTTTGTTACTGCTAAGCTTATTGGCGCCTTACTGTTTTTATCACTACCAAATAATCAAACAATTGATTTTGACACAGCTGATGTATTGCCTGATTGATTTTCTTTTTGTCTGATTTTGCAGTTCATGGCTGGTCTACTTTTACATAATTAATGTTTCTTCAGTCCCCATGTTGACAGATGACTGTATCTCCAGGTTTAAATGACACCTAGAAAATGGCCTCTAGTGGGAATGAAGGTTTAATTTACAATACATATTTGAAGAGTACAGAGCCAAAATAACAAACAATTCCACTGTCCACTTTAAAAAAAATATTTAACATTTACATGTATTTTTCATATATATCAAGGCATTGTGCTCTTTTTAAACATTTATCAAAAGGAGAGTTAAGACATCTTTCTATCTCTTTCTCGCTCTGTCCTCCTTTCTTTCCTCTGTTCTCTTTTCTTCTGACCTCAGTTCTCCGTTGTTTTTTGCACCGTGTGTTGTTCGTTTGCACGTTGCAAGCGCGTTGATATTTTCGTCAGTACACTTAGCAAGATGGCAGAGCTCATTTATCTTCTCTGACTGATCGTTTGCCTTCGGTGGCTAATGAGAACGCTCCTGGACGAAGTCTAATTACTGTGCTTCAGTGTCCTCCACTTCAGTGGCACTGATTGAAAAGCGTCACCATTGGCAGCTGTGATGAATTCATCAGGAGGGGGGTGCGATGGCTCTGTTTGCTCTCCACAGATGAGGTCTCTAATTAATTGGCTTTGCGGGGTTATGCAGGGCCATAGTGATTTAGCCCTAGAGCAGAAAAGCTGCATTATTTAGCCTGCTGCTGCAGACATTTTACCTCTCGGAAAATATAGTGCAAAATATAGCACAGTCCTCTCTCCATTTCAGTCCCACGAGCTAAGTGCCTCCCAAGTGATGTGACTATCCCCTCCCCACCCCCTTCTGTCCCTCACATAGGTTCTTAAGATCTCATGATCTCACAAGGAGAATAATGTGTCATTTTAACCACTTTTTGAAACTATCCATCCATTTTTGCAGAAAAGGAAGTGAGAGGCAGGCTAAAGATGGAGCCGTGATCTCTCACTGTAGCTGCCTCTGCCATGTTCTCAGACCTCCGCTGACCTCTCATCATCTCTTGTGCATGAGTGATGACCCCACTCTGATCACACGCCCACAACAGCAAGAGGTCAGGAGTCTAGAGAACTCGAGTTGCTCAGAGTTAATACCGGTCAGCACGTCGGCGCTGGGCTCAGTGAAGTCCACCCTCCCCACCTCTGTAACGGCATATAAACAAAATGAATAAATAATGTCCTGCTGCCGTGGTCCACCACTGTCTCTGTTAGCTGGAGGAACCATGTAGAGAAGAGCATCTCAGCTCGTTCCTCAAAACACTCTGACCCAGTTCCCAGTGCACCTGTACCCAGGTGTTTAGTGTTCCTACTGGCCTGGGTCGGGTGTCTTTGGAGCTCAGAGAGAGCAAAAGTGGGAACTGTCAGCTAAGCCCAGAGGGCCAGGTTGAGAAGCACTGCTGTAAACAGGGGCTAGAAATAGGATGTTTGATCTTGGCTGCATCAGAAGCAGGACGCTCGTGAGAGCTGGGCTGGACGCTCAACATATGTCTCGTTAGGGGGCAGCAAAAAATGAGAAATATGATTCAAATATGATTGTCAAAGGCTGTGACAGAGTTCACAGCTCTTTAACAGTTATTTCAATATATATGTATATATATCTGCATGTATTTGGCCATTTGTGTACATGGAGATGGCTTTGTTCTTCTGTAAATCATGCCTAATTGCATCAGTGTGAAATGGCTCACTGATCTCACTGCTGTGAAACATCTCTCGCTCTCTTGCCTTCTCTTCTGCTCGGTTTCCTTCTCTCCCTTCAGTAGGGGGCGAGGTCGGCCAAGGTGAAGTCTGAGTGAGCGCTCTGTGAACCACCAAGAAAACAGGGACGTGGGGTCCCAGATGCAGAGGGCCGCTCGGACGTGGCCCCCCTGCTGCTCTGTGAGCGCTCGTCTCTGCAGCATAGTTGAAGGACGAAGGAGGAGGTTGTGGTCCGTACACTTCTCGAGGTGGACCAAACCCAGAAATGGCTGTCCTGAGCAATACATGTTTTCAGTCGATTATCCTATGTTGCATGTTATTACCTATCACTCCTAAAACACTTGAAATTGTCCTTGTAGAATGGATTCTGTTATGCCGGCTGGATTTAGGTGCTCAACAGTGCAACAGAACCCAGAAGGTGATCTTTGGTCAACTGTAATGTCTGTTTAAATAAGCCTTCAGTAATTGCTGGTCCTCCTTTGAGGGAAAGGGGATAAGCCAGTGCTTTCATCCTCCCAGAATCATAAACCCATTAAGTATGAGTGCATGAGTAAGTTAGTTATGATGAAGCACATATTTCTAAATCGTGATGCTAAGCAGCCCTTCCCAATCAAGCGTTGAAACAAAACAATTCAATCACCCTACTGAGTGCTTTCTTTTTTTGTCCTCCAACAAAGCTAATTGGGCTCTATGTCCAAAGCAATTTATTACACTCAACAGTAGGTGTCAGCTGACAATGTTCTTATATCAGTTTGCAAGCAGTGCATGACAGAGCCCTCCCTCTGTGTTCTAGTGCTAAATCTATATGTCTCACACTGAATATTTTTTGCAAAAAGGCAACCACCCATCTCTAAAATTATGATGGTAAAAAATATTCCATAATCTACTGAAGTAGTCAAATGCTTGTCAAAATGTGTGTCAAATACTGCCAGTGTGCCATAACAGTAAGACTGTATATATACATACACTGTCCCCCCCCCCACATACACATACACACCATGTGCACTCTCGCACACCCTACGCCCACCTCTGTGCTGTGTGTGAAGTTTCCCTGCAACAGTGAGCAGGGAGACTGGATGTGAAGGACACTGCGTGAGAAAAAGTGCAGTGTGTTTTCATTCTCACGCAGGAGTCCCAGGAGCTGGCACCCCCTGCACTGGAGGTGGGTCACGCATCACTCCAGGGTGGGTCACGTGTCACTCCAGGGTGGGTCACGCGTCACTCCTGGGTGGGTCACGCGTCACTCCTGGGTGAGAGACGCAATACGAGTGCCGATCCCCATGATCAACAGCCTTGGGCTTTCTAGAGGCCGCGTGGAGACGTAAAGGTTCCTCGAGTGCATACGTTCTCGATATTTTCGCTTCCCGTGTTGCTTTCCAGTCATATCACAATAAGACTTCCTGACGGAGGTGGTGGGGATGTGTATGGCCACGCCGTTCAGTGCTCCATGGCGTGTTTATGTCCTGAGATGAGCTCGGAGCAGTAGCATTAAAGCTTCTTCAAGTCTGCAAATGGCACAAGAGGGAAAACAGAAGCTGCAGTGCATTGTGGCTGAAGGAACCAAACAGCAGACAGCATCCAGCGTGCAAGGGAGTAGTGAAACCTGATTAGAGCGCTCTCCCTCTGCGAGCAAGCATGCGTGCTCCACACACACGCTGCCAGGCGGAGCGAGGAGAGAGAGGCGGCCAGGCCAGCTCCAGCTCCGGCAGGCTCTTCAAAGCCAGGCCCGTCTGCCCAGCAGCCGTTATCGATCCAGCCCACGCTCAGACAGCAGCAGCCACTGGCCTGTTCTAATGCAATCAGCCATGCCAGCCAGGCATGGTGCAACAATGAAAGGGCACGTGTTGAGAAATAGGGTGTTTCCCCATCCCTTTCTCTCTTTCTTTCTCTCCCCCCTCTCTCTCTGTCTGTCTGTCTCTCTCTAGTTTGCCTGTATGCAAGATGCCAGTATGCAAGACGCAGGACACCCACAAATCACCATAACACTCTTCCCCAGCACCGCCTCCCAGACGTCCCAGTGTAGGCACCAGACGTCAGCGCCGGTTGTGGATGCTGGATTATTGGAGGATGCGGTCGATAAGAGCCAGAGAGGGAAACGTGAAACCCTTTTTCTTCCGTTGCTCTTTCTCAGAATGCTGCCAGCATGACACCTTGCCTTTGAAGTGGAAAGATCAAATAATGCCCAACACCAATAACAATTCATAGCAGAGAAATGAGATGAGACAATGAAAGTGCTTACATGAGTAACGAGTGGAGATCTGATAGCGTTTCCAGGCATTACAGCACATATCAATAGCCTTTTTTAACATGATGTCATCACCCCCTCTCTTCTTTCTGACGTTTCAGTTACAAAGCATCATTAAAAATGCATACATAAAATAGCCACAGCTACAACAACAAAAGACTGTTTGTGTCCTCATACTTATTCACAAGAGAGTGAGCTTTGAAAGCCAACCATTAAACCGTATTGGTCCCTCAGCACACAAAGGAAAAGCACTGAGAGTTGCAACAGTGATAATAGTAATTTGAGAACACAGAGACTTTAGATGTATAGATTTAGACCAAGAAAACAAAAGGGTGCCTCTGTCATGCTTTGGCTCCAGACATATAAAAATAGTGCCGTTGACAGCTACTGTTTGTTCAGTCTAATGAGATTGCTTTGGCCAAAGATCCTAATTAGTTGGACTGGGAAAAACCCACTCAGCATAGCTACTGAATTGCTTTTTTTCCAGCTGGACTGCAAAAAAAACCCACTCAGCACAACTACTG
The DNA here is from genome assembly GCF_052324685.1 of Brachyhypopomus gauderio. Taxonomy (NCBI): domain Eukaryota; kingdom Metazoa; phylum Chordata; class Actinopteri; order Gymnotiformes; family Hypopomidae; genus Brachyhypopomus; species Brachyhypopomus gauderio. Next base: position 8,949,861 of record NC_135225.1, on the reverse strand, counting down.
AATTATTTTTCCAACCGGGAAAACACTCATTCAGCACAGCTGCTGCATTGTTTTTCCAACAGGACTGGAAAGAAATCCAATCGGCACAGCTACTGAATTGTTTTTTTTTCACAGCTGGACTGGGAAAACACCCATTCAGCACAGCTACTGAATTGTTTTTACAGCTGGATTGGGAAAACACCCATTCAGCACAGCTACTGAATTGTTTTTACAGCTGGATTGGGAAAACACCCATTCAGCACAGCTACTGAATTGTTTTTACAGTTGGATTGGGAAAACACCCATCCAGCACAGCTACTGAATTGTTTTTACAGCTGGATTGGGAAAACATTCATTCAGCACAGCTGCTGAATTGTTTCATCTCAAAATCTTTAGATTTTTCCTTTTTGATTTTGGGAAGACCCCTAACCTCAGCCAATTAGACAGATCGTGTCATACACTAGCTATGATGGATGCCAATCATGCAAAGCTTCCTATTAAATCTCCAGGTGTAGCAGCAGGGGTCTGCAGTTTCCCTTGTGATCAATAAAGTCTCATCAGGCTTTACATTTTTTATTGCTGTGGGAGATACCAAAACTGCTTCATTTTTTTTTGTGTGTGTACATGTAAATGTGTACATATAAAAAGTATCAGCTTTAAAAATCATGTAATGCAATTAGAAATATAGACTTAGGAGTCAAGACCAAATATGCCAAATGTGTTCAGTGTCCCTCAGCAAACATGAGTAATGGTCGCTGTTTGAAGCTCACAACAAGGACAGATGGACACTTCACATAGCTGCTAAACACCAGAAAAACACTGTCAAAATTTACTGAATCAAATTAGCACCCCTCTGACCCAGGCTTGACAAAACAGTGTACGATTCACCAAGCTGTAATTCATAGCAATGCGGCCAGTCGGAAACCAATTGTATAATATTTAACATCTGGTCTGAAGCTGGCGTTGTTTTTTTGTCAGGCGTGGGTAGAATCCATTCCCAGCTTTGCTTTTTAGCCTTTCCTTTGTTGCCCTTGAAGATCTCTCATCCTTGGTAAAAATGTCTGTTTGAACTGCCGGGGGGTCTCTTTCTGGAGGCTTACTGCTGTCTCCATTATTATGGGATGCCTTAACCACATATTTATTCCCTTTAGAGGCAAAGGGTAGACACTACGTCGTCTGAGTGCTGTGATTTAAGGAGCGGTACATCGGTCCGCCCTCACTGGCTGTCACTGGCTCCGTTGGCTTGGCTTTTTGCGAGAAAGGATTGTCTCCAACCAAATAAATATGTGCTTAGATCAAATCTACTAAACAATTCACATAGAATTTCTGTGGGATCTTCTGTAAGCAAGTAATATTTGATGCACATAGGTATTTTCATGAATGTGTATGGCAGACATTGTAGAGTAAGCTTTTAGCTGCTCCAGGGTTTACTTAGAAGGTTTGATACTGTTGTGTTAGTGTTTGTCTAAAATCCATGCGGGCCAACCACAATTTTCACGAGTCATTGCATTCTGCATACCCATCATGCATCGGTACAGCACTGTTTGTGTCTTGGGGGCATTTGTAGTCATGATTGTGATTAATAACAAAGAACTTATGAAATTTACATCACCTCTGCATGCATAAGTAATGACAAATATGGCATCACCTACCAGCAATTGAGTCACATTTATTCAGTGACTGTCATGACACTCTGGGAAGGAGATGCATTAGATGGTCTTTTTTTTACTATGATGATGCACCTCATAATCAACAGACTAGAGGGGTTTTTTTAATCAGTGAGTTAGCAGCATAAACTATAATCAAAACCCTTACCTTATGCATCAGAAGAAAAACTGCAGTACATAAGGGCAACCAGGCTAGGACCTGCCGTGATCCCCTGAGACTGTACAGAATGTTACAAAGACTAATTAGCTGTGGGCAGTAACAACAATAAACAGCATCTTATGCCAATTTTATGAAAGAGCTTAAGGTTAAAAATAAATAAATAAATAAGAAGAATTGTAAGAATTACAATAAATCTGAATTAAATCTGTTAGTTGGGAGTCAGGAATTTTCATGTCAAATGAATGACTACATTCTTTATATTTATTTAGAATATGTATGTGGTTTTTTACATCATGAAGAAAATCTTGCAAATTTGTTGTGTGCCTTCGTACATGCTCTATACTACTCTGACCTAATTTCCCCTAGTAACAGCCAGGCAATGATGAATAGAGAAAATTCTCCTTTAATCCTGCTTCTTAGAACACTGCATCTTAAGTGGGATGCACTTTATGGAAGGGAGCATTCATTAGTACTGTCAGGTAGGCATTAGAAAGTGTTTGTTCCCTCTCTAAATGTCTTCGGTTTGAAGCAGCAGCCAGATATGAGAAAACAGCACGAGTTAAAACACTCATTAGAAGATCCTCCCCACTGGAGCGCTGTGCTGGTTCTGAGCTAGGCTGCTTTCTCAGATCTCTGACTGCAAGCTCATGCCACAGAGAACACATCAGAAGCCAGAAGCCAGATATTTACAGTATCTCACCATCTCTACAGCAGTCTCTTCTCACGAGCCTGTCAGAGCTTCACTTTTTTTGACTACTAAGCAAAAATACGCTTTTTTTTAATCCGAAGAAAGGCTTCAGAATTCACTAAGCAGTTAAATTAGGCAGTGTGCCTCCAAGCTCCTGGTGATTACTACTGCATGACAGAGGGCGCGAGGAAAAGAAGAATGTGTCCCCTGGTCTGAGGCAGGGGGCTGTTCACTGCCCTGTCGTTTCTGTGCGAATGTGTGTGTGAGGCTGCGCTTCAGAAGCCGCAGGACCCGAGGTGGCCGTTACCGTTTGTCAAAATAAACCGTAGGACATCACAGCCTCGATATCCCCAGTCGAGGTTAGGTGCTAATGACGTGCTCACCGTGGCCCTCCGGCTGAGGGAGATCCCCTCCTGAGCCCGCCAACCGAGGCTCTCCAGATAGCTCCATGAGTCAAACTGACGCTAATAAGCCTAAGTGGTTTTTAGCGTGTCCAAAAATTGATTACTATTTTAATGAGTTTTGCACTGTTCAAATTGCTGTCGTGTTTTCTTCATGTGGAATGTATTTGTACAGCGTTGGTATAGTCCCACGTTTTGCTGTTCAAATATAATATGCAGGGTCATGTATCAAAAGCTAACACTGAAGGAATTTGTGTACTGGATAATAGGAACACACTTCTATTTCTGCGTGCCAGTGTCACGCAAAAGCAATCATGTTAGCACTAGTGTATTATTTGACCTGCTTAATGTTTTGTTGTGTTTTAAAATGTTAAAAACCATTGTGCAACTTTCAAGCTATTACATCATACTTGGCATTCAAACTACACAATGAGCGCTGGTGTAAGGTCTCCTATAACACACACATTAGATAAAATGTATTCACTGAAAAAATGTCCTCTTATCAAGGGAGTTGTGAGACATACTGAAGTGAACAGGCAGTGCTCAGTGATGGAGCATCACACATTTAACACCCCACTACACAGTGTTACAGAATTATTCAAATAACTCTTCCAGCAACAGCACTGCATGCTTTCCTTTGCCCTCCAAAATGTGGTTTAAATAACATAGTAATGACTAGGAAATACAAGTGCCAACTTTTACTTTTTAATAGGGGAGATTAGTCTTTCTTGAGAGTTACAGATATGGGAGTACTTCATCTATCTCTAAAAAACAGCAATTTACTTTATGACCTAGGTCATTAAAATCTACAGTGCCACAATGCCGTAGGGATAATAACCTGGCTTGCTGTTAGCCATATCCAGAAATCTGAGATCGTGCATTTCAGATCTCGTTTCTTCTGGACTGACGAGGTTCTGTATGCAGTATGTTTTCCAGTGGCCCCCACTAATGAGCACTTTATGGTGAGAGCCATTAGCAGCCTACTGGAAAGTGTATCTGTGTTCTCACCCTGGGCTGTAACCCAGTAGGAGTCATGGCAATAACTCCTGCAGCTCCATCCAATCTGCCTTGCCTGGTCGATTTCAGTGATGCGAATCAGCAGGGTCTGGGCCTCTTTGTCAGCAACAGTTTTTCAAGATCTTCAGCAAAGAGCTCTCGTCACACAGTGGGTAATGGAAGCGGTCAGCGTGGCAGGAAGATGCTGTGAAAAATAAGAAAACATCGAGTTTGTTGTAGGGCCGACTCAAAGCAGTAGAATGGACAACCATGACCTGGTGGGAAACGGTACACTAAAGGCATTCAGTATAAGAATGATGTGTTTTCCAAGTTTGTAAGAACGGCATGTTGCAAAATTAAACTTCCAAAGACTCATTTCCTTTCCTTTTCTGTACAATTCTCTGCACAAGAAGTAAAGGTCTGAGTTTGTTGAACTTTTATATATATGTTAAATATTTGTTTTGTTGTGTTAGACTCAAGAGTAATAAAACTGGGGTTTCAGGGCTTCCTCTTCTTTGAAGATGACTCCAAAAGTGTCTTGTTGTTCACTGGAGGAACACTCTAGCTTAATGATAAAAGGGGAGATTAGATCACAGTGCCTAGATCATCTATTGCCCAATAAACAAGCAGGCCCACAGGAGTGAAGCCTGCAGCCTGAGTTTTGCTATCTTCTAAATCACATCCGCCCTGTTTTCTTTCCACCGAGCCTGAGTTCGTCCTGCTCTGCCCTGAAGCTCAGTTTTCCCTCCACAGATGTGTAAATGAATGAGACCATGGCACAGAGAGAGAAAGGTGGACCCTAGACGTGAAACCACGCTCAGTGTGCTGGTCGCACACACACACACACACTCACACACACACACACACACACACACACACACACACACACACACACACACACACACACACACACACACACACACACACACACACACACACACACACACACAGCCTTCTAAAGGAGAGCACGGAGTAGTCCATCACCCAGAAATGCATGCTATTGAATCATGAAGGAGAAACGTCTGAAAACATAAATACATTTATGTCCGATAATACATCCGACTGCTATTCATCTCAATCTAAACTGAAGAGGTGTCACTGCCCCTAACAATATTGAGATTTCTTTTTCCACTAAAAAGCTCGAAAGTGCCGGTGCTGTAGACGAGGGACGTTTAGGAGAGTTTTCAGCTGTTTTCTCTCCATTTCCCTTGATGCTGCAGTCCCGTGGAATGAAACACCGATGTTATCGAGAATGACACCTCAGAGTGGCAACCTCACTGAAGACCTCACCGTCATGACGGATGTAGCAGAACACAGTGCCTCTCTTAGCCATTCGGGCCTAGCGATGGTGATGACGGCTGTTAAGGCTTCAGAAGAAGCGACTTCACTGTGTCCCAGAGACGTAGCATGCACAGAGCCAGACACAGACTCCAACACCACATCATATGTGGATTTATTAATACCTGTGGTGAGAAGAGTAGCAGTGGTCCTGTAGCTTGATTGGTGGAGCATATCCTGCAAGGTGCTATTACCACCCGGGCAATGGATTTGTGTCCCACACACACGGTGCAAAATGGCACGATGCAGCATACCGATAAATATGTTTTTATGGGATAAATACCATCGATTGTGGTGTTTGTGAAAGGAGAATGGGGGAGGGAGGGAGAGGAGCACGCACTTCACACCCGTGCCTCATACATGATGACGTAGAGTCATGTGATCGGAGGAGATGCATGCAGACCCTCACAAACCTGGTGTGCAGTGCAGATACCCAGGCAGGGCACTGTCTATGATTACTTGAACAACTGAGGAAAGTTACACAAGCGCCCCATCCTCTGAGCTAATAGCACAGTCTACAGCATGGTGCTGGAGAAACTCAGAGGGCCTCACGGAAGGCCGCCTTGCTCTCCTCCTGCTCTTCCTGGCTTCTGCCCAGACGTCCTACACGTAGGATCATAGACATTACTGCATTTTTGTGTATTCATGACATACGTCCATCTTTTCTTTCCTTCCAGTGAATTTTGATCACTTCCAGATTCTTCGAGCCATTGGGAAGGGCAGTTTTGGAAAGGTAAGGATGCCCCTCTGTTTCCATCTCATTCTTATGCTCTGACCAATGACAACATCTGTGCTTTAGATCTCTGCACCTGTAAATACTTTGTTAGTGGAGAACAGCGATGGAGCCACATTTAGCCTGACCTGTTTTTGGATGGGTAAGATATCCACCAGAATAACGAACAATTGGTAATAGCATACAATTAGGACAGAATAGAACCCTACAAATTGTTTAAAAAAGGAACAAACTAGTCTTTACTATTGTCACTGGTGACTGTTTAATCTTCAGTGTGAGAGGGATTCAGGATAAAACAATAAGACTAATGATACGTATTGGAGACTGCCATTAGAGGATTCCCACTAAAACAGTCCCAAATAAATTCAGATGATGAAGTGACTCATCAACTTATGCATGGTTTTACAATGTTTCCAGCATTTTTTTTTCAAACACACACACACACACACACACACACACACACACACACACACACACACACACACACACACACACACACCACACAGTGGTTAGTGTCTGGCTGGTTGGAATGGCCAGCCTGTTCTTCCTGGCTCAAGGTGCAGGCAGATCGGTACCGCAGCCGTAGAACACTGTGATTCATGCCTTGTGTACACTCTACAGGCTGGGGCCCTGAAGAGCTGCCCCCTGCCCCGTGGTCACCTGTGGATTGGGTGTGGTGGTGGAGATGAGGGGGGGTTGTGTACCTCCTGGGCTGGAGAGCTCCCCTGGTGAGCAAATGGCAGGCACTGTAGCTCAGGTCTCTGGAAACCTGAGCATCTAATTACATCAGCGTTCTCGTTATCTGAACAGGGTCGCTAAGAGATAGCCTGCTAAAGTGGGCCTCATGTAATTACATTTGGATTTTCAATTAATCCGAACCAATAATGGCTAATTAATTTAATGGGGGTATTTTTGCCAAGTTCTAAGTGCATTTGTGACTGTGTCTCAGTGGGCAAAAGGAATCCTGTCGTACACTGAATACCAAGTGACGAATGATTGAATGAGCTGTTGTGTTGCATTTACAGCAGAGTCTCTCTGTGGCCGTGGGCACTGTGCCGTGTCCAGCCAAACGAGGAACAAGACAGAACAGTCCTACTAATGTAATGCAGACTCTCAAATGTAAATGGTCTCAGTTGTTTTTTACTATGTACTCGATTTGTTTTCTTGGATAAATGTCTACCAGAGTTTGATCTGCTTTGCCCCAGTCAATGTTGGCAATATGTCAAGGGAAACCGCGTGCCAGAGATTATGTAGTAGCAGCTCGTGCTCAGTTCTTTAATGTAGCTGCTTCTGCATCATTATACTCCTTTGGAAAGGGCAGGTATGTTCACCAGCCACTGAGTTCTGCATTGCACCTGTGTGTACATGCAATGCTGTTGTGTTTTGCCTAATTTTGTTTCAGTAACAAACAAATGGGTTTGGAGTCTCTGTCTGTATCTCTCTCTCTCTCTCTCCCTCTCTATCTCTTTACCTGTCTCTCCCTCTGTCTTTTCTACTCCCCCTTGTCTCTCCTTCCCTCTCTCTTTCCTTCTCTCTCCTTTCCTCCCTCTCTCTCTAGCTGTCTCTCTCTCAGTGCAGCCATGTTAATATTCCTCCTCCTTCCTTCAGGGTGCCCTCGGGTTCTCTTTACTTGTGATCGCAGCAGACCATGAGAACCATGCAGAGCAGTCCTGGCTGCTTTCTGGCCCCTATGATCATCTGTGATGGACAGATATTCACCCAGATAGAGGGGGGGTGGAAGAGAGAATCACAAGAGAACGCAAAAGAGTTTAGAGGAAAGTGAAAGAAAGGACAGAAAAAGCGATGAGACAGTGACCATGAGACAGTGACCATGAGACAGTCACCATGAGACAGTCACCATGAAATTTCTCCAACGCCCAAGCCTGTAACCCAGACACACCCTGGCCACTTCACCAGGAATGTTCACATTTGTATGCACAGTGTAGCTGTAGCCTCATTGAATAATGTGCGGTGTCCTTGTAGAGGAAGGCCTGCTCAGCCAGGGAACGCCCAGGAGTCAGCCAGGACAGGACGCAGAGAGGCAGAGAGACAGGAGGCAGAGAGACAGAGAGACAGGACGCAGAGAGACAGGAGGCAGAGAGGCAGAGAGACAGGAGGCAGAGAGACAGGACGCAGAGAGACAGGAGGCAGAGAGGCAGAGAGACAGGACACAGAGAGACAGGACGCAGAGAGACAGGAGGCAGAGAAATGCTTCTGGCCTCCAGCTGAGTGAGACAAGCCCCCAAATTGCCTCTCTGTGCCTGGAGCGCCACAGCAGGATGATCAGGGATTGCTCATCAGCACTCTCAAGAGATGGAGTGTGTGTGTGTGTGTGTGTGTGTGTGTGTGTGTGTGTGTGTGTGTGTGTGTGTGTGTGTGTGTTTGTGTGTGTGTGTGGTGTGTGTGTGTGTGTCCATGCATGTCTGTGTTTCTCTCTCTGTGTGTGTGTGTGTGTGTGTGTGTGTGTGTGTGTGTGTGTGTGTGTTCCTGACTCCCATGAATAAAATATACAAGAAATAATGTACCATGTATGTTTCTATATGTTAGTGTGTCTGCACGCATGTGTGCACTTACATATATATGTCTGTATCCATGTGCGTCTGCACAGTCAGGTTTTGTGCTTGTATACGTGTGTGTGTATGGACACAGAGCAGTGCATGTAACCATGTTTGCCTGCCGTGTTTAAAAGGTTCCTCACAGCATGCGTGGTGTTTTTGAGCCTCCCCCTCTCACGTTAGGCACTCCTCTCTGCTCAGTCATCTCCCATGATGCCGCGGGTGTCTGCGTTCTGCTGTGATGTTCGGGCCGGGATGTCCTCCTGCAGACACCCACAGCCCGGGCCCGCCTGCGTCCTTTTACCTCAGTCAGGATCAGGGGCGGTGGGCCCACTCCTCTGCCAGTCATGGTACTGGTTTGTCCGTCAGAGCGAACATGAACCAAGGACAGAGGAAGAATGTTAACCTTACTCCCAAACGTCTCAGCTGGAGTCTCATGGAGCAGCAGTGAGAGCTCACTGGCTCAGAAGGAGAGAGTGCTCCCCAAACATGCTCCCCAAACATCATGCACTACTTATTGTCTGGCACTGCCTGATGTCATGTGAGTTATGGAACACTTGGTGGTACTTAGTACCATACTATGGTGGTACTTAGTGAAGAAAAACAAAGCTAAAGTCGTTTACAGGTGCGTGATTGGGACATCGGCAGTGTAGACACAAAATGTTTGCTTCTGGAACATTTTGAGATCTGTATAAATACTGCACCCAAAACCACACTATAGTCCACACTATATGGGGAAGATGATGAGATGTGATTAGTGATGCAGACTTGACCCCTCTCTTCTCCCAGCACAGCGAGGGAGCTCTCCTAATCATGCCTCCGACAGGTGATGGCTTACAGCTGGGCAGTCTGCCTCCGATACCCTACTGGGGCTTCCAATAGGGCTTCCAGCATGGCAGCAGTGGAGTGCTTTCTTGGGGGGGAGCTGTCTTTGTCACAGACGTCTAATCGATCCTCTGAGGGTTGTGGCTGGCGAGCTCACAGTTTGTGGCTGGTGAGCTCTAGTGGCAGAGGACACCGGAGACAAAAAGCTACTGCACAGTTTCTGGAAGCATGGGCCTGTGCCCACATGACCTGGCCGGTCAGGAAACAGTAGCCCTGGTTGGTCTGAAATCAAGGGCATTTGAAAGCAAGGGTATTTGATGGCAAGGGCACTTGAAGTCAAGGACATTTGAAGGCAAGGGCACTTGAAAGCAAGGGCATTTGAAAGCAAGAGCTTTTGAAGGGCATGTATGATGTCTGTTTAGGTTAAAGGATACTGTTGAGAATGTTTCTAATAGATTTTCCCATTCACATTCCCATTTGATTAAGGAAAACTATAACTGGACACACGCTCTTTCTACCGACGTCTCAAAGAAGCCAATGTCTAGATAAGTAAACACATCATAGTGTTGATATGCATGTATTGTCAGAGGTACATATTTTATAGCCAAAGATACACAGAGGAAATAGGAGTATTAGAGTTCCCTTGACTTCAGACTAACTGAATGGTGCTCCTAACTGTAGTGCGGAGACAGGACAGGAGACTGGATTCACTTCCAGGTCTTTGCCATTTGTTTGCACACTAGGGAATCATTTTTAATCAGCATTTGCACAGGATCTATTGCTTTGTAAACTACTAACGGCATAACGACTAACGCCAGTCCTTTGGAGGTGTGAGGCATTATTTCTGTGGTGCTAATTTACTGCAAGGCTTATAGAGGCTGTCTTCTTTGTACCTTTAGATTTATATTTTTCATTTTGGTGTGTGTGTGTGTGTGTGTTGATACTGTGCTTCACTGTTTTGCTAATGGCGTATGCGATCTAGAAACTCTTTCATTTTCTTCAGTCTGTCGCTGGAGATATAGAGAGGACTGTCAAGAAAAGAAAAACACATCAAATAAAGAGGAGGGCACTTTTCTTTACAACTGACAAGTTCATCTTGATTTGAAAACAAATGTGATTTTCTCACTACTGTCAGCATCCAAATACAGGTGTGAGTCTTTGAGGGTATGTGTGCTGAAGGAATAGCAATGTAAAGTCTTAGTATGGTGCTATTATTGTGGTGCTGGAAGTCTGAATATGGAATACTACTTTTAATTTATACAGCCAACTGTGAAATCACTTTGAATTGATAGGGCCTGAAATAGTTTAATTGCAGGACCTGCAGACCAGAGGCAGGTCGTCATCTCGTATCTCGCAGTTTTACGCTATTTGATTCACTGAGCAGTTCAGTGACCCAGTAAAGAAAACGCTTCACATTGTGATCCTGCTACGTAAAACACAGAATGCTTGCGTTCCGTCCCCAGGTCGGGGTGTCCCTCGAGGAGCTCGCTGTGACGGCAATGGATAGCGCTGCTAAGTTTAGCATAACCGTGGGGACACAGAGGGTTTAAATCAGGCAGCAGCCATCCCTGTAACACCCCCCCCCCCCCCCCCCATCCTCCACTGTCGGCCACTAATTCATTACCATGACAACCACAATTTGAAGTCACCCAGGAGGTGCCATGCTTTGGTTCATAAGAGCTTGTGCTCATGCGTAATGGAGATGGGGTGTGAAGAATGAAAAAGATGGAGTCTGTCAAAGAGACTAAACATGGGGTTAGTCAACTGGACACAGCGGTAGCCAACTGGACACAGGTTTAGCCAACTGGACACAAGGTTAGCCAACTGGACACAGGTTTAGTCAATTGGTATTCGGACTGTTATGGTGTAAAGGTTTCAGTCTTACAAGATAGCAGGGAGAATCTTTTCATATTTCAAAATATGACTTCATATTCACTTTTCAAATTACAAATAAATAACATGCAATTAGTTGTCCCTCTAATTTTATGCTTTGGACTAAATTGTGTATTTTGGTCTATTAGCTGCATTAAAACAAATTGTAAGTCAAACATCAAGGTATTATAGCTCTGCGTGTGCCCACAGAGTGGTTCTTTCCTTATTCTGTTTTTTCTATCATGAGAATAACGCTCATTCTCATTGTCTATTTCTCACTCTCTCTTTCTCTCACGTTCTCCCTCTCACCACTCAATTTCTTTCTCTTTCTTTCTGTCTCGACACATCTTACATTACAATATGACATCCTCTGTTGATGAGTTTTACCAAAACTGAAGAATTGATGGCCTTTACAATGTTTTGACAGGGAGCTGTAAACTGTCTTGTAACAGTTCAGAATATCCTAGTCCTGCCTTTACATCTGTCTCCATCGAGGAGGAAAGCTTTGACTTTCAAAACCAACAGAAGCTTTTTTGAACTTTGAACTAAATGCAAATAATATATTAATATGGTGCCTTTGACTGGGAGTTCATTCATTCATGAAATGCAGAGGTCAGAGATGAAAGGGAGATGGATAATGAGAGTGAGGAAGTCAACCTGAGGACGACCCCCTCAGATATTGAAGGTGTGGAAGTGTCGGCCTGAGTTGGGAACACACTGCACCTGTCGGAACAAATGAAGAATATTTTTCTTGTTCAGTCGTGTGGGTTGTTCAGAGATTTGACAGACTTTCATGTGTTCTGCTGCACCCCTGCAAATGAGCTCCTGTGTTGATTCCCTTTGTCCCTTTGTCTTGGTCTCTTTGTCCAGCATCCTATAAGCTTCTGCTGGTGACATTCTGGACACGCCGGGCCTTGTGTGATCACTGTGTTCATCTGCCGTTTCCGTGCATGCTGTTGGATGCGTGTGTGTGGTAATTGCTTTCTGTGCATTCACTTGCCACTTAAACAGGAGCAAACAGCTTTAGTTCTGAAGCTGGGGAGGTGGAGATGGCCAGGCAGATACACTCTGCTGATTAGGGACGGGTTCCCGTGGGAATATGCGGCCGTCATGTTTGGATCCTTCATCTCCCAGAGACGGATGTGCTCAACCTCCAAACAGCAGCTTTTGTCCAGGAGCGAGCCATGCCGAAGGCGATGTGGACGTCACCGTGCTGACACGCGGCCCCTCTGACACGCGGCCCCTCTGAGGGGAAGACGAGCAGGTGTGACGTGCACCTGGCGGCTTCGGATCACAGTTGTGTCAACAGCGGGCCAGTGTTTCACAGGGAAACAAGATGGTGCTTCCACGATTGCTGCTCCTGTGTGCTCTGCCTGCTGCGTCCTGCTTCTGCTAGCCAGAAGGGCATTGTCAGGCCCCCACCTGTGTGTGTGTGTGTGTGTGTGTGTGTGTGTGGACTGGAGTCAGGCCGAGAGCTCTCTGCTGAAAGGGTTGACCTTTTAGCGTCCTGTGTAACCAGTGATTGGAGCTGAAAAGCAGGTGTTCATAATGAATGTTAACAGTGCCAGCAGGAGCCTCGTGTTTTGGACTGCGCTCATTAACATTTTGTAGATAACCATTTGGAATTAATTACTCCCTCTTTGGTGTTATCTGCCCATATAGACGTGCCACACTGTCCATCCATCTGCCTGTCAGGAGACCATACCCAGATATTCTGAGGGGAGTAAAAAAATATCGAAAAATTCACAGTACTGCAGGTGTCTGGTTAATCACTTCCACCCTCTTGCTGAGTCCATATCTTCAGGCACACATTCATGCCTTTCTCCACATACTGATTATGTTTAATCATTTATCATGGCTTTCAATACTATTGATTTCAGTGTTGATGATCACTGAAAACGTAAGGTTGCAGGCGCTGTTCTTTTCAGAAAGCAAAGTAACATTTAGAACTTCGAGGCTGAGATACTTGAAAATGTCTTAAAAGAGTTCAGCCATACCCAGCCTGTTTTTTTACAAACCCTAGAGTCGAGAGAAACCCTGATAAAGCTCCGTACTCTTCCGTATGGAGACCATTTTAAGACTTCTTTTTTGTCTGCAAGCGGATGATCGGATCTATGTGCAGAGCCTAGCTATCAGGATGATCACTGACAGCTGCGTCTGGGCTTCTAAGCAAGGTGTTTATCTGTGTTGGGGTGAAAATGTTGTCTTGGGGCATTGCTTTTCTCTCAGCAGTGTGTGGAGATCACTGCTCAGCTAGCCAGACCCTGAAATGGTGAATCACTTTAATCCATTTTGCAACTTGTGGTCTGGAGCTACTGGACGGAAGCATAGTGTTCCTGCAGCACTGCTGCATTATACATTAATGTACAGGCTCTATATGGTTATAGCAGACCAACACACTGGATGTGTGCTGCTGGCACTGCATGTTCAACTGGTTAATAATAATTCCGCACAGGAGTCTGTGAAATCATGTTATAGATCACCTTATGAAAATCAATTCTGGGAGGATCACAGCCATTGTGAGAAGTGTCATAAGTGAACCATTTCAGTGTCCCTGGCTTTGACACCTTACTTGCATAGCCATACAGTAGTGCAGATTCAGGACCAGTTTCTGTGGCTTTAGTCATTGTGAATAGGGAACAACTCTGATCCCAGACCTGCTCCTGCGTTCAGAGCTGAAGCCGTGAGGAAAGTGGGTCTCATCGGGTACTGAGGGACCTGAGCGCCTGACTGCTACCCCTCCCACTGGCGTACGAGGACGGGGAAAAAAATAACCTGAAAATATGAAATGCAATCTTCTGAGTTTAATTAACCCTGGACTCCACAGTGTAACCCTCCAGAGCTGGATGATGAAAGACAGACAGGCCGAGAGAGATGGGAAAGAGAAAGTAAAAGGAAGAGAGAGAGAGAGAGAGTACCAAGATCAGCTAAATAAGGGAAGGGAGGAGAGAAGTAAAGATAGAAAATCTGAAAACGGAAAATGGAGACACAGACCAAGAGGGCAGGAAGAGGCTGAGTAATGGAACAGAGAAAGGAGGAGGAAAAGGAGAGAGACTGGTTGGAGGAGAGTGGATGGGGATAGGAAGAGGAACTTGGGGGACCACAATGTGAAAGGAGTGGGTGGCTCTACATAAGAGCAAACAGGAAGGGGGGGGGGGGGAGAGAAACCAGGATGGCTAGGCTGAGTAATGGAGTAAGTGAGGGAGAACACACACTCCTTTGCAGGAGCTGCACTTGTCTTCTCCTTCTAGATGAGCAGAGGAAGGAGGCAATTAGCCAGTGTGTTTTGCTGTACTAATAGATTTCCTGCTGTCACTCCTGCTGTAATGCAGTGAAGAGGAGGCTTCTCTGGCCGTAATGAGGGGACGTGAACTATCACCACTAGTCCAGCATCGTGGGCAGACCCTGTCTCTGCCTCCCTCTCTCTGCTTCTCTCTTTTCTCTCTACCTCTCTTTTACACACACTCTCCCTCTCTTTCACTCTCTCTCTCTCTCTCTCTCTCTCTCTCTCTCTCTCTCTCTCTCTTTCTCATCTTTGATACCACACTTTCTCTTCAGTCACACATTAGCTCTGTTCCCAGATCAAATATTTCCATCTTTGTGCTGTTCCTCGGCAACATGCTTCTCTCAGCTTTCATGATGCTGAAATATTGGTTCATGCTTTCATTGCCTTGGGTCTTGATATTTTCAGTTCTCCCCAGAAAATTTCTAAACAAACTTCAGTATATACAACACTCTACTCACTCATACCAGAAAATCTGCACATATATCTCCTCTCCTTCAACACCTTCACTGGCTTCCACCGACAACACTTATCCAATCCAAGACACTAATCATCACATAAAAAGTGCTTCATGGACTTGCCCCTTGCTACCTTGGAGTCCCCGATGAGTCTCTCTCTCTGTCTGAGTGTATGGGCAATACGTCTGACGGAACCGCCGGATGACTCCACAGTTCGTGAGAAGGTTTCTAACTCTCATCAATGATTTTTATATCAACAGTTTGTTAAAACCTGTTAATCAGAAGGGCTGAGTATAAAACGTTCATTTTCTTTTAGCCCAGCTGTAGGTTTCATCAGTGTGTAGAGGAGCACCATGCTGGGTGATGTAGTGTGTGGGGTTGGGTGGGGGTGTGTGAAGACCCACTCCTGAAAACAGCAGCTACCACACCTTTTCACGCTCATGTGTACGACACGGTAATGAGGGTTTACTGCTGTGGTGAGGGTGGCCATGTTGATAACCCCTGAACAGGATAAAAAGGAGCACATACAGGGACGGTAGCACTACAGCACACAGAATTAACATCATAATCTCTCTAGCTAGCTAACAGAGCTGACTAGTTTGATCTGGAAATGTGAAATATGAATTAGTTTTACTGGGGTCTTAATCCCCAGGAACTGTCCCAACTATAGGCCAATCTCTAATCTGTTGTTCATATCCAAACTTTTAGAGAAAGTAGTTTCTTCGCAACTCTCTTCCTTCTTACAGACAGAACATGTCAAGAGTTATTTCAGTCTGGATTTAGACCCATCACAGCACTGAAACTGCACTGACTAAAATACTGAATGATCTCTTCATATCCTCTGATAAAGGACACGTTTCTTTTCTCATACTGCTAGACCACAGTGCTGCTTTTGACACCATTGATCATAATATTCTACTAAATAGGCTGGAGACACTCATTGGCATAAGAGGTCAAGCACTCTCATGGTTCAGGTCCTACCTGACAGATTGTTACAAATTTGTACTAGTAAATAACAAATGCTCAGAATATACTTTGGTAAAATATGGCGTCCCACAAGGATCTGTACTGGGCCCCACATTATTCTCATTATATATACTACCACTGGGCACCATCATTCGTAGGCATGGTAGCTTCCATTGCTATGCAGATGATACTCAGTTGTATATATCTTCCAATCCAGATGATATCACTACTACTCTCAAGATTGAGAACTGCGTCCAGGACATAAAAAACTGGATGGCATCAAATTTTCTTCAACTAAATTCCGATAAGACTGAGGTGCTGATTCTTGGGCCCAAATCTATGAATGAATTACCCTAGATGGTTTTTCAGTAACACCTAAATCTACCGCAAAAACCTTAGGTGTCACTATTGATTCGGATCTTTCATTTGACACACACATATGCAATGTCACTAAGGCTGCCTTTTTCCATTTACGTAATATCGCCAAGCTGAGACACTTACTGTCATTAGCTGATGCAGAGAAGCTGGTCCATGCTTTTGTCTCGTGAAGATTGGACTACTGTAATGGTCTTCTAATTGGATTCTCTAAACAGTCCATAAAGAAGCTACAATGTGTACAAAATGCTGCAGCTAGAGTCCTAGCTAAGGCTAGAAAATTTGATCACATTAGTCCCACTCTGGCTTACACTGGCTTCCGATTAAATATCGAATTGAATTAAAAATTCTTCTGTTGACCTATAAGGTGTTCACTGGTCTTGCCCCACAATATCTGAGTGAACTCATTGCTTACTACAACCCATCTCGCCCTTTGCACTCCCAAAATGCTGGATTTCTCTTAGTTCCAAAAATTAGTAAGACTACAGCCTGAGGTAGAGCTTTCAACTTTAAAGCCCCTCAATTATGGAATAGCCTTCCAGCTCCAATCCGAGATTCTGACACAGTTCCCATCTTTAAATCTAGACTTAAGACTCACCTATTTAATCAAGCCTTCAGTTAATATTCCCCCTGTGAAGGTGTGGGGCTCAGGACGCCCCCAGACCTTGAGACTTCTTGTAATCTAAGATGTTGATGCTGTCATCCAGCTGTGTCATGGCATCACTCTAGTTATGACAATGACTTGGCTGGAAAGCAATGTCTCAGTGAGCCCTCACAACTGTGGTCACCTCTGAACCCCTCCCTTTAGTTATGCTGCTATAGATTAGCCTGCCGGAGCCACATGATAATCACTGGCACATGAACTATGTATGTTTAAATCAATGGTTGTTTAAATGTCCACACACTCAACTTGTATTGTCTATCTTTTTTTTTTTTTTTTGCATGCTCCTACCTAAGATGATTGCATGCAAGCACCTACAAGCACCTAGGAGATGGTCTGGCTTGTCGATGGATGTACTGATGCCGGGTTTGGATGTGCCATTACCGCAAGAGGATGTGCTGATGCTAGCTCCTACCTGAGGCTCACCATCTGCACTGAAGGGACTGTGACTACTTGGCCGGGGAACTAGAACCATAACTATAACTATAGAACCACCTTTTGACCACAAATACGTACTTGTGCTAACGGGCCGCCCAATGGAGGATGGGTTCCCTTTTGAGTCTTGGTCCTCCCGAGGTTTCTTCCTAATCATAGGGAGTTTTTCTTTGCCCTTTGACACTGTCATCTCTGGCTTGCTCATTAGGGATCTGGACCCATATGATTGTAAAGCTGCTTTGTGACAACATGTGTTGTAAAAAGCGCTATATAAATAAATTTGACTTTGACTTACATGATTTATAATACTTGCAGTATTTATGTCTGGCGAAGTATACAGAAGAGATTAAATGAATCTTTCTTTCTCTTTGAAAGAAAAGGACTGGCTGGCCAATGAGACCCTAAAGACTTTCTTTGTGGTATTTGCACACTATTGCAGCCATGCTGACCAAATGCGGACTTTCAGTGGTTAGCCAAGTAAGGTACAAGGTGATTTGTTAAAATCAATGAAATATAAGGTATTTGACATTGACAAGTAAAAATGTAATTCTGCAATGTAAAGAAACTACTGGTTTATTTCAGAATAAGGACAAATATGGATCCATCCAGGAATTCTGCTAGATGGTGGACATCTAGCATAATTCCTGGATGAAATAAAAACAAATCTGATGGTCCAGCCTAAAACCAGCCCCTGGACACCTTTTAGTCTGCCCTGACATACAGAACTGTAGGCAGCGCCAGGTCTCAGATAGAGATCTCCCTCTATTCAGGACACTCACTTCACACACAGCTGATCTATAACAAAAGGTCTCTCAGCAGACAAGCTGACAGGGCAGAGGCAGTGCTTTGTCTGCTTGATGTGTGTCTGCATATGTGTGTGTGTGTGTGTGTGTGTGTGTGTGTGTGTGTGTGTGTGTGTGTGTGTGTGTGTGTGTGTGTGTGTCTGTGTGTGCCTGTGTAATTGTGTATAAGTGTTATTCATATTAAGATATCAAGGGGAGCTGAGAGATGCCTGCATGCCTGGGCCATGGTGGTGGTAGACACCAAAGAGAAGGAAAGGGAAGGGAAGAGAAGGGAAAGCAAACTGCAGCGAAACAAAAGCTTAAACAAAAGCCTTTCAGGAGAAGGAGCTTTGGCTCCGATCAGTCCGTCTTGGCTATGGAAAACGCTTCCCTCCCAGGCTCCTAGATTCAGCCGTGGCTAAAGCCCTAGACTGTGCAGGTTACGTGATGCACTGTATCTTCTCACCATATGTTCGCCATTATATAACAGCATGACAGTTGTCGCTGTAGTTTTCGTGCCAGAGAAACAACCCACAACCAACTTGCTTCTAGAGACACACTGCTGAAATCATCACACTGTTTGTTTTACGTCTCCCTGCGATTTCTAGCGTTGCAATAACTCTCTAAGGGCTTGATATGTTGGGATGGATTTGACTTTGATTAGTCTATGCTCATTTTGGTCCTAATCCTGGCCTTAGATTCCATGCTTTCTCTGGAAGAATACATTGACCATGTCGAATATGAGGGACGTCTGCTTGGAGCCATGTCAAGTGACAGGAATTGAGGGTACTGTGACGAGCAGATGAAGCTGTTATTACTGGTGCTGAAGGTGGATTGAATGGATGAAAAAAATACATTCAAACCTCTCTGTAGTTTTGTCCTCAAGCAAAGCTGGAATCTGCTCATTGGGAATGACATGAATACAAAGTTGTTTAATTGGAATTGTAAAAACGTGTGTGTGTGTGTTTGTGTGTGTACGTGTGTGTGTGTGTACGTGTGCGTGCCTTTTGCAGGTGTGTATCGTGCAGAAGCGGGACACAGAGAAGATGTACGCCATGAAGTACATGAACAAGCAGCAGTGCATAGAGCGAGATGAGGTCCGAAACGTCTTTAGAGAGCTAGAGATCCTACAGGACATTGAACATGTTTTTTTAGTCAACCTCTGGTGACTATCCTGGGTTCTTTCACTTCTTGTTATATTGTGCATGCTGGATGATGGTTAATGAAATCAATCATTTACGGCACAGGAATGGTGCATGCACGGCTCATGGTGTCACGTTGGACAGTGTCTTGTGATGTGCATTGTAATGTGAATTCTGCCTTTCCTTCTCTCGTTCTATCACTTTACCCTGTCACTCCCCTCTTCCTCTTTTCTCACACACTCCTCTTGCCTGAGCGTCGTTTTCCTACTAAAGCATAACCGGTTGCATCGTTGTTTCTTAATTGCATGACGTATATATTGAATCTGTGCAGTGCAATGTGTAGACACTTAAGCAGTGTTTGTGGTTGTAGCTGCAGTCATTTGAGGACACACAACACCACAGGCACCACACAGTACTGATAATGTGTGATCGTGTGTGGTATTGCCAATTAATTAATAATGGTAAGCACTTGTAGTAGCACGATTGTCCTAAAAATCCTTTATTTAAGTTGTGATTTGTGTCATCCCCTGTACCAACTTTAAGAGCTGGGATTAGAAACACTGTGTGTGTGCGTGTCTGTCTGTCTGTCTGTCTGTCTAGTGTCTGCCTCTGTCTTGCAGTGGTCACACATGGATGTCATTTCTTCTGTTTTACTTTCAGGTCATCTTGCATTGTTGCCATAGAGACCAAGACAGACACACCACATGTCTTTTTTTTATATCTTAATCTCTCTCTCTCTCTCATACACACACACACACCACAGAGTTCATTATTCTTCCAGCTGCTCCAGACTGTGCATCACAGATGTGATTAGGGAACTGTCTAGTTTCATGCATACTGCAGTACAGCTACTTAATGCTAGTGTGCATGCGTATCTCTCTGCAGTAGCTCTAGTACTTGGAGTAGTATCAGTACTACACACACATAGCTGGGAGTTATACCGGGAGTTGTTTACTGGGAACTGCTGTGAATCATTTATTTTTCTTCCTTCGTATAAAAAATTATTGGATTTTACACACAGTGGCTGCTCCTTGCAAATGTTATTTTCATTAAGAAAGCATTTAAACTTGAACTTTAAATTCATCCGTAGAATCCATTTAGGCATTCATGTGCTTTTGCTGGACTATTGTTTTCACTGGGCACTAAATGATTTCAGTGTTCCTGATCACAATTAAGAGATAAAAACATTGCAGCCTAATATTCCCTCTGTGTTACAGAAAAGAATAATTCTTCGACAGAAGAAAATATGATCTTGTAAAAGTTCCAAGAAAATCATCGTTCAGATGCCAACTGTTGTTACAGGAACACAGAGAGAAACCACAGAATACTGCAGAATTCACACCCCCACACACATACACACACTCACACACCCACACAGACAAACCTCCTCCCTAATAGCCTTTAACGCTGCTGCAGCCTCCACCCGCCCTCAGACCTTCTCTACTCCATCTCTGTGGGGCAGCTGTTGGGAGTTCCTATCTGTCTTCATGTGCCGCCTGAGCAGTGTTCTCCTGTAAACCGTATGTGCGGAGCTCATAACACGGCCGCCAGATATGGCCCACGGCCGTTCCCGCCAGAGAAATGGTGATGTTGACAATCATATGTTCAGCTGCCCTACCTCAAGGGAAGAGACATGATTAGATGTTATCATTAAGAGTTATAATTAGCTGCCATGATGCAGCACCTCGTGTGCCACACACAGCTGCATCTGAGGTCCATGAAGAGAATCAAGATTTAAAAAAAAAATGTTTTTTAAATCAAGCTAACTTCTTGCTAGCGTTACAGACAGGAAGGGAAGTTATCATGACCTCATAGTCCTGGACATCTGCCAAGGCTGTTTATATCTGCAAATCTGCCAGAGAGAGAGAATAACAGAGAGAGAGAGAGAGAGTGAACAAAAGCAGAAAGAGGAGAGTTTGAGTTATGAACTAACTTTTCAAGTGTATCAATCATGCTAGCCTCATTGTGTATGTGCAGTGCTGTTTAACTGTTCTCTGGTGTGAGGGCTGTGCTGCTTCCCTTGTCTTTATGAGAACGATCCATGATTCTGATTCTGACAAACTCCAGACACATATGAAGGCGCAATCACATTCAGTTCCTCGTGGTTTTACTGAGTGAAGAAATGAAATGCAGCTTTGAATGTGGTGGAGATGGGGAGTTCTTCGTTTTTTTTACTTTTCTCTCCACCTCAGGAATTTTCTCTGAATGTCCTGTTCTTATACCACGACTTACTCAATTGAATAGCTCTGGCAAGGAAACACTGCCTCCTTATCAACCTATAATCACAATTCCATTTGCCACCTGGTGCGTCTTGTTCTCTGATGGAGCGGTAAAGTCTGGCTTCCAGCTCAGGGCTATTGCACACAGTCCCGGGAATTACACAGCCAATAAAGCTTTTCCGAGCACAGTGAGAAAATTCAGTAGGATCAGAAATATAGTTGGCTTAGGATCTGTGGAAATCGAGTTTTCTGTTGCTTCAGACAGTATGAAATAGATTCCCTGACATTTCAGGAAAGAGTGGCATGTGTTGTATTCTTGTGTGTATAAGCGCAGCTTTCCAGTGTCAGTCACAGGAGGACGGGAAACACGTCTGAGAAACAGGGTTGGCTCCTCCCAAGGCTCCTCACGCACAAGGTCTACCTGGCTCCTCAAGATGTTTTGAGACAATGTATGATGTTGTGATGCTATATAAATAATAATATATTGAATGCATGTATAAATATAAAGTTAATGTTTCCTCAACATTTGAGATTCGGATTCAAGTCTCTGGGATCCCCATAGATTTTAAAGGAAGAATGAAATGCTATAATACATCCTCTCTTCTGATTGGATGGCTGGAGTTGGCGAGAATTCTTCTCTAATCTTTCAAACACATAGGATCTAGCAGCATTGCCAGGTAGTTTGTAGTTTGAAGAATGTCGAGGCAGGCTTTTTTTGGAAACATGCATTCCCCCGAGACAGGTTTAGCGACAGTGTGTGGATATTGGACACGCTTCAGCAAAACAGCACATCTGCTAATTTGGGCGGCTTAACGCGCGGGCATTTTGCTTTGTTCTCGCGGTGGTTGATACTTCCGTTCTTCAGACGGCAGTCCTGAACCCTGGCGACGCTGTGAGCGGGAACCCTGCTTTTACCCTGAAGGAGAGTCATCGCCACAGTCAGCACACGGCAGCTGTCTTCCTCCCCGTTCCCCCGCAGGATAAAGACGCAATGCAAGCCCTGAAAATGTCAGACGTACCGAAAGCTGTAATTACTGTATCCATTTACACCATTCTGAGCCGTGACGGGGAGTCGCAGTTTGTTCTAAAACAGTTCATTAAGAAGAAAGTATAGGGCCCTCTATAGAGCATTCTAAACCTATCCATCACAAGCAGGTATTGTATTAAATGCAAATGGCGTTTGACAGCTTTGACATTTGTGAATATGTCAAGAATATGTCACCCAACTGCACAGCAGCTGCTGTTTCTGTGCGTGTGGATGCGACGTTTTATGCGGCATGAAGCAAATGTCTGCCGCTGGTTCCACTAACAGCGATTCTTTTCCCATCTGCCCAAGTAAATGAATATGGGCCATGAGACCCAGTGGCAGAGAGACAGGCAAGTGAGGGCAGGCGGGCTTAGGCCCGGGTCGCCAACGCAGGCTGGCCGGCTTTAGCCAGCTTCAGTAAGCCAGCTGTTTACCAGAGCAAGTATCTGAAAGAGTTACTTGAAGAGAGAGGAGATCGCTGACTTCTTACTTGACTTGCCCCTCAGAATGTGTGATTTAAATATCAAAACATGTTCTTCAGCTGAGTGCTAATATGATCATTTGTGTGTGTGTGTGTGTGTACTGTGGATTTCTCCTTTAAGAGGATTTAACATTCTCACAGGGTGAGTCATCAGTAGCTTTCACACTGAATATCTCAGTTTGCATGTACTTTCTCTCTCACACACACACTTACACACAAATACCCTCTCACTCAGTCCAAGTATGCCAATGCTGAGACTGTCAATTGCTCTCTGGGCAGTGGCTGAGCCCTGTGTGACAGTGGCACACTCCCTGGGCTCTGAAGAGATTACTCGCCTCCCACCTCCAAAAGCAGCAAACCTCGAGAGCTGCTCCACGCTGCGCTCACGCTGGCCTCACAAGCACTCGGCCCGCCTCCTTAACTTCTCTTTCTACCTTCTTCAGCTCTCTCACTGAGCGATCACCTGATCTCGTCGGTCAGGTGGAGCTAAGCCTCCCCGTGGAGAGCACTGCTCCAGTTCTGCAGGACTCGCTAACTTTGCAGCGGCCACTTTAGTTTTGAAGTTCATCCAGGACGCTGCTTTAGAAGTGCACCTTGTGAAGTAGGCCGTAGGAGAGGCGAGAGAGGAGGAACACACTTACTGTATTGTAAAGGGAATAACGAAAGGAATTAGTGTGTGTGTGTGTGTGGGGGTGTGCGTGTGTGTAAGAGCATGTGTGTGTGTGTGTGTGTGTGTGTGTGTGTGTGTGTGTGTGTGTGTGTGTGTGTGTGTGTGTGTGTGTGTGTGTCCACTTGCATAGCCACTGCCAAGCTTTCTATGGTTTGCTATCTGGGACACTGCGAAAAGCTTCTGTATACCTCCCACCCTGTCTGTCTCTGTCTCTCTCTATCTTTCTCTCTCTTTATGCCTCTTTCTTGTTTTCTCTTTTTATGCTTCCCTTAGCTCATTTATCATTGTGGCCTGATTACTTCACTTTGCCTCTTCCAGCCTGGTAACCTTCTTCTTCCTCTCCTTTCTCTCTCTGGCTGGCTCTACATCAGGCCTTTCCCCCTTGCCCTTCAAGGCTGGGCTACACCACAACCTTGCTGGACCCCATCGGTGTCCTTGGGGGTCTGGGCCTGCTTGCAGGGCCCTGAAGCTCAGGAGGCCAGCCCAGCGGTCAAAGGCTGTACTGCATTTAGAGGGAGTGTGTGAGTGTCCACACACCTTGATGGACCTGTCTCTTTAGAGAAGATCTCAGGAAGTTGTATGCAGACTTTCTGGAATGTATTGTGTGCCCAACACACATAGACAGCTGTATGTACACACTGAATTGTATTGCTTTAAATATAATGAGAAAATGACCCTAATACAAACCTGGATAATAATAAGGTCTTCTAAGCTAGTCATAATTCTTCAAAATAAAAACAGGCAAAGTTGTGAGGGCCATTATGTCCCCTCATTGTGCTGTCTTTGGAAGGATGTCTAGGTCCTCATGAAGTTGTTAATTAATGTTTTTGGTGCTCCTAACAAATGATGCATTCAGGCTCTCAGCCTTCTGTCCTTGTTCAGATGACTCTGAGAATCTGAGTGCAACCTCTTGCTGAGTGAGATTCTGCTCTGTATGTGAGTGTGAGTGTGAGTGAGTTTGTGTGAGTGTGTGTGTGTGTGTGTTTGTTGTACATATTAGCCAAGTAGAAGAACGTGTGCAAGTCAGACTAAAAGCTGCTCAAATATCACCCAGAGTGAGAAACATTCAGCTATAGCAGAGAGGCAGCAGGACTTGAGCAGTTCAGCATGCCCACAACCCCAGGAACCTGTGCTGGGGATTTACAAAACCAGGCTTTAAGGATAATGACTCATGTATGCGTCAAATTAATGTTGTGACAAATAGTGACTTTAATGCTGTTTGCTAATATCTGTCACACTGATATAAGTGAAGTGTGTGTGTGTGTGTGTGTGTGTGTGTAGGGGGGGGGGGGGGGGGTGTTGTCCAGTAGAGCATTATTAATACATCATTTTTAAAGTGTTACCATTTAACCATATGTGTTTATGCAAAAATAGTAGACTTTAAACACTTTAATCACATGCCTTGCAGTATCTCTGCTGTGACTGAATATTTCATTAGTCTGCAAAGACCTGTGAAGTTTGGACCTTCTGAAGTCCAAACATCATTACTGAATTGTTGCCTTTTTTGTTTTGTTTTAAGAAGATTCCCTTTCCCTTCATTTTAAAAGAACAAACGGTGGCGCAGATTATGAAGGCTGTTGTGGAGCTGTTTCTTGGCTCAGGAACGTAGCTGCTGATTGGAGCTTAGTCTGCTTCCGTATGTGGGTGGGCTGAAGGCATGTGCACCTTAGCCGAGCAGCCCAGAGGATTTAATTGATGCCTAAAACCCAACACTTTAAAACCTCTCCTCAAACTACAGAAGACATTTTTTTTTTATAAAAATAAGTCATTTTATAAAGTGCAGCACATTAGTTGAATTCTATTATTAAACATAATAAATTAAATATTTTTAAAAGTTCATAAAACACAGTTTTACATGATTATTGGTATAGATAAAAATGTTTGAAAACATTGAAACCTTTTGAACATTGAACATTGACTTTTTGTTGAGGTCCAGTTAAAACACTTGCAGTTATAAAAATCGAACTAACGCGTATTCCCATTCATATTTTATCATTCATGCGAACAGCGCTGTCTTGGAAGGGTTCACACATGATTGTTTATCTGGTGTATCGGTAAGAGCTTGCATCCACTGGGGAAGGCTAGATGATACATAAGGGTTTGCTGACCTTTATGGGGGCGTGTAGGGGTGGACTGTGTCCGCGTCACATCTGGTGCTTTTCCATCAGCAGTGGTCTCAGGGCCACCCCCAGCTGACCCTCTTCAAGTGCTTAATCTTTCATAACTGGACATAAAGTTTCATTTTATATCTTTACCATGTAATAGGCGTTACACAACACTGAAAATGATCTCATTTCAGGCAGGATTTCACATTTCATTCAAGATGAAACATGGTGTATCTTGTGTTTTTCACATACAGTTCAGAAAGAAGAATTGAATTATGCTTTCATATAACAAAATATCATTACACAAACAACATATGACATGTCACAGGATGTCCTGAATATCTTAAACAGAATATCAAATTTTTGTTCCAGTGTTGGCAAAGAAATTGTAGTTCTAGAAGTGTTATTATTCAGTGAATACTTTGGACCCAGTCAAACAAGGTTGTAAACATTCTACAGGGTTGCCAACTTTTCAAGATCACTTGGAGTGAGATTTGAACCTGGAGGGTTAGTGAACGTAAATTGTTACCGGGTGGGGTGTAAAATAGACACAAATTATGTATTATATCTCGATCGATCGCCAGTGGTTGACACCAGAGCGAACTAGTAACTCATTGAATCATAGATATGGATCAGAGGAAAATAAACTAGATTTTTTTTTCGGCGTGAGAAATCGGATGTGTGGCGTGAGAGCGTGTGAAGACAGTCAAATGCGTGTGTCTCACGCTCAATGCGTGAGAGTTGGCAACCCTGATTCTAGTAGAAAAAGTTTCTTAAGTGGGACCCCGTCGAAGACAAATCACTTTTTATGGCATTAGGCCATCAGCGTCTCTCCATGGAAACAACCTTTTCTGATATTTTCCTTAATCTGTAAGACATGGGAACGTCTTTTAATCTGTACGGATGTCAGAATTTTGTTTCTACACTGGTTTCATCATAAGCTTAGCAAGTCAGCCTATAGGGTCACTCTGAAGACTGAAGATATTACCAAGAAATCTCACTTTGATTGGAACTGGATACTGTGGCCAGAAGAGACAAACAGTACCAAACCAAACAATAACAAATACCATAGATGTGTTTGTTGCGACCCTTACCCTAACACTAACCCAGTGTGAAGTGTGCTAGTGATTGAAAGGCCTTGGGAGTCTAGTTAGAATTCATGACTTTTAGATTTTTGGTTTTATGTCCAAATCTGGCTTCATGTGCCATGAATCTGATCATCCTCCATGATTGAAAGCATACCTCCAAATCCATACATAATCCATTTATAATCTACATATAATCCATCACCAGAGTCTAGCTTTTACACTGATAATCAGGCTCCTCCAAGCAAATCCCTACTGAAATATTTTTTATAGATGGAGGAATAGCCTTAGATCTCTATATATGTTTATTTTTCAATCATGTACTAGGTCAAGGATTAGGGTTAGGGTTAGAATTACAGTTAGATTTAGGGTTATGATTAGGGTTAGGGTTAGGGATAATCCTAACTCTGCCAAGGACACATGCTTTTGGGGAATTGTTTTTTTTTTTAGATTTTTATATTTCAGTTTTATTAATGTTCTGAAACTGAAATCGTAGATTTCTTGCATATGTTCTAGGCGAGTCCTAGCTGAACATTTATTTCGTAGCCTTTTCCCCATATCTTTATAAAAGGTGCAACTCATTCCAGTAGTAAACAGTAACTGTAAATGTAATTTGTTACTTTTTTTTGGAGTTTCTTTACTCAAGTGTTTACATTTTTGTTACTTTTTACTTTAACTCCACATCTCAAAGTCAGTTTTTACTTTTTACTTCACTACATATGCAAAAATGTCGTTCCTTCAGGTTTCATGTATTCATTAAAAAAGTAACAAAACAAAAGAAGCGCGAAGCACGTGCACCAATCAGTTCGGTTCAACAGCAACGCAACAGCGTAAAATTCAGAGAGAACACAACCGTACATAAAAAGGGAAAGAAACTGTAACTCACCAAAAAACCATGGTCTTATCTGGGTGAAATTCTTTGAAGTAGTCGAAATGAAAAACGCTGTTTCTTTGTTAAAATAAGTCAGACTTTATCATTATATACATGGTTCGTTAGTTAGCTAGCTAAGTAGGCTATTGCCAGTACACAACCAAAAGCTGCCTTAGCAACGCACTTGGTATGTAGCTGGCTAAGTTAGCTAACTAGCTAATTATTTGTTTTACCATAGTTCATAGTATTTGGAGCTTCCAGCTACCTAGATGCATTGATATTGTAAAATAATAAACATTTGAACATAGCACTTTACATTAGGAAACAAATTACATTTTGACAGGTTTTACATGCGAAGTATGGTGCTAAATATTAGAGCCTTTTCTTTTTCCTTTCACTACTTAAGTACATTAAGTACAATACTTTTGTACTTTTACTCAAGAAGAGGACTAAAGGGAGGACTTCTACTTGTACTGGAGTAAAGTTTTAGCTTGGGTATCTGCACTTTTAACTCCAGTACATGGTTAGTGTACTTTTTCCACCACATAATCCTTCTGAGCTCCCTGGATGTACTATCAGTACTGAGTCCGATGCCGAGTACAGTCTAGAGTCTGACCCCGCTGTTCCACTCTCTGACCGATTTTCACAGTCGTAACAAATCCGTCCGTGTCCCGTGTGTGGTAGAGCAAGGTGCTCATGGACTGCAGTGACTATCTCTCACCATGCTGCAGGCACAGAGGAGCAGCATGTTGAAATTAGATTATCAGTTAACCTCACCATTGGATCAGGATCTTGAGCTTAAGTTCTGTAAGTTGACAACCCAGTCTGTGACGTAATAATTACCAAAGCTGCATTGTGTGCTCTTGGCCTTATGTATGGCTGTCTGAAGATGAATGCTTCTTTTTAACCATTTAATTCCACTTCATCCATCAAGCTCCTGCTACATTAGAGTTGTCTTCTGCTGTCCATTTGCTGTCCTTTGGACACTGCTATTATCAAAGGGTCACGCCGCCCGGGTTGTTATGGTCAGAAACGTAACTGTGGCCGGAGGTGTGTAGTTGATGTGCTTTATGGGGTCAGCATTATGAGGCAGCCGGCTGTGCAGGGCTGATGAGTTTTATAGATGTGCTGATTGCCTCTGCCCACTCAGACCCTGCATCATTCAGAACAGGAAATAAGGCTTGGATTTGCTCAACCAGAGAGCCCTTAAGCCCACCCAGATGGGCAGGGATATAGACACGCTCACCCCATTGGGTCCATCCAAAGAGGAACGGGCCTGCACCCAATAATGAGAGGGCAGCAAGAAGCCTCACTTATGGTTCTCTTCATGAAACGAATGAGGAAAATAGAGCCACTTGCATGAAAGAGAAAGGTAACCACAGAAAAATAGCAGAGGTCTGTCTGCTACAGCCTTAACGAGGTTATGAAAGCAAGCACGGGCACCCAGCTATGGTGGAGTGCGCCAGGCTGAGCAAATCCCTGACTTTAGGCAAAATGCAGCCCAGCTGGACCTCCAGAGTCCTGCACCTGCTCCGCTGCTGGCATACAGCCCCGGCACTCTGGCCCGCTTGAGGCTGGATTTGTTTAGTCTAGGTTCATAAAGTCTCCACATAAGTCAGTAACCTACCTGTTACGTCTGGCTGCTGGATAATGCTCATGAAGGAAGCCCTGCTTCTAGCCCTCTGGTGAACATTTGCTTCAGCTCAGTGTATCCTACATGCAAATATTGTGATTTCCAAGGGGGCCTAGTACACATATTTAAGCTTTATGAGTTAGCTTTCCATACTGGTGAAGCAAAAAATAAATTAAATATACAGTATGTGCCATATTTGTTAATTGTGATTTTCACCTTAATCAAAATTTGTCCTCTACATTTAGCCATCTGTGCAGAGATAACACAAACACACACACTAGTGATCACTAGGGGGCTGTGGTGCACACATGCCCAGAGCAGCCCTAGCCCAGGTAGCAGTTGGGGTTAGTGCCCTTGCTCAAGGGCACTTCAGTCATAGCTTCAGGCCTGGGAATCGAACACACAACCCTCTGGTCATAAGACCACTTCCCTAACCACCAGAACACAAAACTAGGTGTGGAAGTCCTCGGGGAGCTGAGATTTAATATAAAAATGATTTACCAGCATGATGATTGGTACCTTTACCTGGTAGACCATGATGTAACACAAAGTTAATGGGTTAAACACAAGTGACAGATGCTGTTATACTGATAAATATGAGTGTCTCTTTGGATGAGAGCTTCTGTCAAATGATGTAAGTTATCTTTCATTTCCATTTCGTAATCTAATTTAATTTGCAGAAAATGACAGCATGAGACCGGAGAGAAACACACACCCTTGCACACTCTCACACACACATGCAGACTCACACATACTACACACCGAATGGTCATTTCTGACACCTTAGTTCTGTGTGTTGCATGTGGCCATGGTGCATGGCTTATCGTGGGTGCTCTGTGTCGTGTGTCTGTCCCTGCTGCGACGCAGCTGACCCCTGACCTCTGACCCTGCGCCCCAGGTACTCATTCCAGGATGAGGAGGACATGTTCATGGTGGTCGACCTGCTGCTGGGGGGAGACCTACGCTACCACCTGCAGCAGAACGTCCAGTTCACAGAGGAGGCCGTGAAGCTCTACCTATGTGAGATGACCCTTGCGCTGGACTACCTGCAGGGTCAGCACATCATCCACAGGTGTGTGTGTGCCACCTGCCCAACACACTCCCCCTCCCCCGATCAGTGCGCTGTAGAGCTCAGAGAGCCTGTGTGCGAGCTTTTACATACACACACACACGTGCGCACACACACGTATATACACACGGACATACACATCGTACAAGCCCTGTCCGCAGTTTGATAGATACATCTGACAGGCATGTTATTTTCCCTTTAACCAAACTGTATATTAACAGTTGTATTATATATGATCATCATATCAGAAACACCTTGGCAGTTCTGACAGTGCACCTAGTCACTGCTAGAAACTATTAGAGGCTAGATACCCATTTTAGGACAACCAAGCTGACAGTGTCTGGGAGCAGTTATGGGTCCTGTCTACCTTTCAGCCTCTGGTTGTCTGACTCTTCAGGATGACCTCACATATCTACCTCCTCAAATGTGCTCACTCACACACCCACACCTTCACCCACACCACACACACACCTTCACCCACACACCCGCATCACATTCACACACAGCACACCCACCTACACAAAGACAAATAACCATTGTCTGAAAGATTAGATGTCTCATCATCAAGTTGTTATCAGCCATCAACTCCATTCTGTAACAGCAAAGCAATTTTCAGTGGCGGCTCTTACAGTGCTCTTACACATTCAAACACACACACACACACACACACACACACACACACACACACACACACACACACACACACACACACACACACACACTTTCTATTATACAGTATGTCCATAGATTAGAGTGGCCTTTTAAAATTCAAGGAGTGGTGTTAGTCCTAAGGCTGTCTAAGATGAGTTCGGATGCCCAGGCTGATGTACAGTGCCGTGTTAGCGTGCCGTGTTAGCGTGCCGTGTTAGCGTGGCACTGCTACTAAAGTGCGTCTTCTTCTTACTCTTCTTGCTCTTGCCTTATTCCTATTTTTTAGTTTGCCAAGATGCAGCAGACATCACAGTATAATTACTTTCATCCATCTCCTCTATTGTGAGGTGGGGGGCCATTAAAGGAAGGTGGGGCGGGGCTTCAAGCCCAAACTCCTCCCCACAGCTCTTCAGACTGCAGACAGTCCACCAGGGCCACTTGCGCTTAGTCACAAAGAAGCAGATTAGACCTGCTCGAGCCCTTAAAGAACTGTAACGCGCGTGGGTGTGGGTGTGTGTGGGTGCTTACATGTAAGAGAGGACGAATGCGTATGTGGATGCTTGACACAGTCTAAACTTCTGGGCCAGCTTCCCAGATACACATTAAGCTTTTGGTTGAGACTGAATTATTATATTTTTCATGATAATTTTCCATAGTAGATCTTATTTACTCTCTAGGCCATGGGCTCCAACATGGCCCACGGTGAGTCTGAATGATTACCCGCTGCTGTATTAACCTTCTGCAATGAGACATCTATTCTACGCACTGTCACTCTTTGTGCTTTGCTGTGTGTGCTGCCCTTGGGGATGTGCTAATATGTGCCGATGTGACTCAAGCCTCAGGCGATGCCTACAACTGCTGCAGCCTGCAGGAGATGTTTCGCTGCCTGGGCACATTAGATAACAACAAAAACCTCAATGATGGGGCCAGCACTCATTAATCTTCACCGCACATGCATCATGCAAACTCAATTTACATTCATTTTGTTAAAATGTCACGTGTGATTTGCCTGCAGTAGCCGTCTCGAATGCCATCGGACGCAAATGAGCCCCACATCGTTACGATGACAAAATGGCTTTGCTGTGTGTGGCATCTCTCCTCGTCAGGGCTCGGGGAGGATCGGTGTGGCCGGCCGGGTGGACTGCCCACTTGCAGAGGCTGGCACTGCCCTCGTCTCCGCACCCCGGACCCTCCAAGGCGAACATCCTCGCCATGCAATTATTTTGTTGCACCAACTGGGGGAGAAGTGTCTCCTAGCAACAGTCCTAGCTGCCATGTCATGTTGCCCAAAGAGATAAAATTAGTTCAAGCAAAGAATTCCTTAAAGAAGGAAACAAGGAAGGAGTATTGTCTCCTTTTCACTCGTCCCAGCACACACACACCAGAGATTTTTGCCGGTGTGTGTTTTTTTTTTTTAGCTGCCTTTGCTTTGCTTTGAACAATTTTCTGCTGCCAGATTTTTAATGGCTGGGAAATTCTTTGACATTTAAGTGTCATGACAGTGACAGTAAATTACATCATGTTGTCGGTGAGACAGAAGGCAGAGAATGTAGGGACTCCTCAGTAATCTAATCCCACACTCAAAGGACATCCTAACAAGCCATGATCTTATTGGTCAGGATTATTTACAATCATATATTGCTGTAATACTAGTTTATTTAATCAAAATCATATAATGATGTTTCTAAATTAGACCTCGCTACTGTAGTAAACATAACTTTTTCTATAGGTTAGTTTTGTTATACCTACTGAATGGATAAGTGATGGGGGGAAGCTATTGTGCTATAGTGGTAGTGTGACAGAGCAGAAGGCACTGGCCCACCATCCCCCCACAATTGTAGGTGCATGTGTGTAAATGTGTGTGTATGGCACAAGACTGTGTGCATTAATCCCATCATCCTGGCCGGCCAACAACAGTGTGGGCTCTCTGTGTTAATTAGCTGTGAGAGAAGTGTGTGTGTGTGTGTGTGTGTGTGTGTGTGTGTGTTTGGCATGGTGGGGGTTGTTGGCTGTAAACAGTTAGGCACAAGTGTGTGTGATTGAGACCCCACACTGTGGCATTACTGTGTGTGCTAGAACCATGTATGTGTGAGTATCCTAAGCAATTAGCAGGCATGGAGAAATCCATGAGCAACCTACTTCTCACCAGAAAAGGGCAACAAGGCATTTTAATTCTGTAACACTGGACACACACACACAAACACACACACACACACACACACACAAACACACACACACACACACACACACACACACACAAACACACACACACACACACACACACACACACACACACACACACAAACACACACACACAAACACACACACACACACACACACACACACAAACACACACACACACACACACACACACACACACACACACACACACACACACAAACACACACACACACACACACACACACACACAAACACACACACACACACACACACACACACACACATCCAAGAAAAGCTTATGCTCTTTGTTTCACTTGCTTGTCCCTGCAGGGCAGCCATTCTTGGTGTCAGGCAGTGCTGTTGTGTCGCACTCTACAGAAACGCCTCAGAGTTGCTCCACTGTTATAATACGCACAACACGCCTCAGAAAACCAAAACAAAAGCTGGTGGCTTCACCCGTGAGAGGACAGGACTCCACCACAGCAGTGCAGGGGTGCAGATCGGACAGCCCCTCACTCTGAGAGACACACCATGCACAGTAGCTTTATTGGCGTGACTGTAATGAGTACAATATTGCCAAAGCATTTCAATAATATTAATTTTTTCCATTTCCCTTTCTAACAGTGGTTTTAAATAGGACTTTCATTGCATTGCTGGTTTATGTCTTTAAAGAATGCCATGGAATGACAGGAGATATTGCCAGATAAAGCCAGAACCCTCACGCTCTTACGGCGAGCGTGGTGCACTGGTTTACGCCTGTGGGTTTCTTACCAAAATACTGACAGTATTGCCTATGGTTGTGGTTTTCTTGCTGAGACTCTGACATTATGGTCTACAGCTGTGGATTTCTTTATCTTCTCTACAGGGACATCAAACCAGATAATATCCTGCTGGATGAGCAAGGTAAGGACTGCGAGCATGTGTGTGAGTTTGTGAGTGTCTCCATACTGTATGTTTCCTGAGCCTCTCAGCAGACATATGGAAGTGGTCCAAGGTGACATGTAGGAGAAGTGATCCTGCAGGCTGGCAGGCATTGCCACGGTAACACAGTCTGTCTTTGTGCAATAAGCCAGTATAAGTGTCACACACCCCATAATACTTCAAAGTCAAACTAAGACTCAAGGACAATATGTTCTACAAAAAACTCAGTTCCTGCTATTTTTTAAAGTCCAAAGGTGCTCAAGTCCCCATCTCTTGAGGCTTATTTGTGTGTTTTCCATCTTAGTGTCGTGCTTCTCAAAGCGATCGCTGCTCTAGTTTCTGCAGGTATCAGGGAGCAGGTTAGCGCAGTGTTTGAGATGCCATGAACAATTTCATGTTTAATGAGCCGTCGTGAGGGGCCAGCCCCGGGGAAGCCTTTCTGAACCCAGCTGAAACTGTCGAGACACTTAAGGCTGAGGAGTTTCTGAATAGCTGCTCAAGTGTTGGTGTTCTGCTCAACATGCTCTTCACCAGCTGTGTGTCACTCAGGTCACGCCCACCTCACTGACTTCAACATTGCTACGATTATCAAAGACGGAGAGAGGGCGACGGCTTTAGCGGGAACCAAACCATATATGGGTAAGAGCGGCCTCTCCACCGAGATATTAAACATGCAGATGACCTTACAAGACTTAACACTTGGTGGGTTCTTTTTCATGAGAAAACAACAACAACAATAACAATAATAAAACAGCATTATTAACAATAAATTATTGTTCTTTTTTCAAACATATCACTTAAGATTAAGTATTAAGTATTTTAATATTGCATCCACCATAAAATCAAATGGCAGAGAAATACAATGTTATTGTTGAGGTGTTAACACTGTGTGTGCCCTCCCCAGCTCCTGAAATCTTCCAGTCTTTCGTGAGTGGAGGGACAGGCTATGCGTTTGAAGTGGACTGGTGGTCTCTAGGGGTGACCGTGTTCGAGGTCCTGCGCGGCTGGGTGAGTGGTGTGGGTGGAGCCATAACTCCCTCAGAGATATTGGTCAGGTCTGCTCTCTCCTCTGGATTTACTACTGTGTTTTTAATTGCCTTTGACACGGAGGAATATTTGATTTGAACTGTTAATCACTTTTCTGTCTGTCTCTCTGTCTCTCTGTCTCTCTGTCTCTCTGTCTCTCTCTCTCTCTCTCTCTCTCTCTCTCTCTCTCTCTCTCTCTCTCTCTCTCTCTCTCTCTCTCTCTCTCTCTCTCTCTCAGAGGCCATATGAGATCCATGCCAGTAACTCAGTAGAGTGTCTAATGCAGCTCTTCAGCACGGTCAGCGTGCAGTACTGCTCTACCTGGCACAAAGACCTCATCTCCCTGCTGCGCAAGGTTGTGTGTGTGTGTGTGTGTGTGTGTGTGTTCGTAGTTTTGAGCAATATGTACATTCAAACTAAAATATAGTGGAAGGATTTTTAAAGGATCAGTCGAATTCATTTCTACTCAGCCTTTAAAAATCCTTTCATATGTAACAGTGCAAAGCATGGGAAATGAGAACGGAGGATTGAGTGTTTGAAACCTCTGAGAAAGGGAAAGGAAGAGTGGGGCAGAGAGGGGAAATAAAAGGGATTGGGGGATGGGAAGATGGAGGGATAGAAGAATGGGAGGATGGGAGCATAATAAATAATATGTGGAAGGTGGCCAGGAATGGAAGAAATACAATATTTAAGCCTACGTAGTGAATAGATCCTGGAGAGAAAGGAGAGGTGTATGGAATAAGAAATGAAGAGGAAGAGGAGAGAAAGAGAGAGAGAGAGAGAGAGAGGGAGGAAGAAAAGAAGAAGGAAAATGAGTGAGAGAGGAGATGAACTCTGTCCAAAGGGGTCAAATGCACACAGAAGATGTATATGGTGTTAGACACAAGGGCAACATCTCTCCTCCCTTCTATTTCCCCTCTTTTACACACACACACACACACACAAGGATGCATGCACAGACATAATCACATATCCACACACAAGGGCAGGATAGGAGTATATCTTGCCCTCTCTCTCTCTCTCTATATATATATATATATATATATATATATATATATATATATATATATATACACACACACACACACACACACACACACACACACTGCTCAAATGCAATCCACTCCTATATAATTGCTGACTACGTGTCGGGACCTATCTCAGCTCTCTTGACTAGGTTGTTCATTTGTCTCATCCATACCTGCACAGATCAGTTACTTCTGTCTGTACTCCATGGTGAAAGACTCTGGGGATAATACCACACCAACATACCCAAAAATGCTGCAGATACAGTTTCCCTGGCAACCGAGAACATCCCAAGAGACAAGCCGGGATTCTCTTGCTGCATGACAGAGTCTCACAATAAGCCTGGACAGCTGTCATCTTTTTATAAATCTATCAGCCTCTTAATAAGAGAATAACTTTTATAATCACTCTCAGGACAGATGAGCCCACACTATCCCTGAGCCCTACCACTCCACTGCTCCTGTTTAACACTAATTGGTGCTGGAGAATGTCTCACTAGTGCCTGCTCAACAGTGCCCCCTCTGGGTGACTCCAGCGCTGGCTGATTGAATTCATTGGTTGTGAATTGCCTAGATATGAAATTTGGTATTTGCATACCAAGAAAAGACATGTAATCCTGAAAGAGACAAGCTCTGAATCCATTTATAGGAGAAAGGTTCCACGTGGCGCTCAGTGTGATGGTGTGAGAGTGCATGTGTGTGTGGTGTTGTGTTTCCTGCCCCTCCTGTTGAAAGATTTCTGGGAGTTCTGTCTCCTCTGCACGACTGCAGCTCAGACACACAGCGGCGTTTAGCTAAGCCGCCCGTCTGTAGACGGGCAGGATTGCGGACTCCGGCGGTTGTGAGCCTGGGGCCCCGGAGCCCGTGCAATTGGGTCCGGCAGGAGGCGTGAGGGGTTGACAGTGGAGCTGAAACTGTGGCCTTCCTCACACAGTGAACCCAGGCACCAAATGTAAAACATAATGGCACCTGCAATCACAAACACATGCAACCAAACGCACAACCAGCACAGTTTCCACAGTAGTCCATTTGTGTTAGGAAGCTGACATCCCTGATGAATTCAGGTTTGTTTTCTCTGTGTTCCTAGCGATATTTTAATATGCAAGGCCCATAAAAGAAGGCTCACCAGCAAGAAAGGACACTGGGTTATTTTTAGCCACGAATGGGTGTTTGTTCATTTCTAGTATAATTTCTAGGCATTAATATTATATCTAATATGTACAGTATATGATATGTTTGAAGCACAGATCATTAATAACCTTTGTCCAAAACAGGGTTTCTGGGACAGCGGGATGTCACAGATGGGGGCCTTTCCTCAGCTGCGCAAGCAAAGTGCTTGTGTATCCAAGCACAGTTATTCGCAGATATATGCAGCATTATGTGCAGAGTTCCAGTGTGTGTGGTGAGGAGGTGTGGGTGGTGTAAAACAGAGGAGCCGAATCAACACCAGCTTATTTGTTTATTTTTTTCAGCTGTTGACAGTAAACCCAGAACACCGCTTCTGCAGTCTGGCTCAGATGCAGACGGCGCCCTACCTCTCAGACGTCAACTGGGACGACGTGCACGAGAAGAAGATGGAGGCTGGATTCGTTCCAAACGTAGGAGTGGATTAGCAGGCAGTGCACAGCACGCACACACACTCGCATGTGCACACACGAGACACATAGAACACGCGTGTGTCCGTCCTTGCACGGGTCGGCACGCGTGCGTCAGCACAGAAGGGAAAAATAAGAACATACAGCAACAACGTACAACCGTTTGTGTGCGGCACAGATGAGCTGAGACTCGACGCTCTTATCGGTGGCTCCGTTTGTTGTGTTGAACACAGAAAGGTCGACTGCATTGCGACCCCACTTTTGAGCTGGAAGAGATGATCTTAGAATCTCGTCCGCTGCATAAGAAGAAAAAGCGTCTGGCCAAGAACAGATCCAGGGACAACAGCAAGGACTCCCAGTCTGTGAGTGTCTTCCTGTCCCAGTCATGATCCCTAACCCTGCACATGCCCTCCAGGAGTTCCTGCTTCAGAGCTGTGCAGTGATGTTGTTGTCATAAATGTAAGCCAAGAATATAAATATAAATAGATATCTGGGGCCCTGAAATTGTTTCTAGTGCGGATTTACCGCTCTGGAAACGTGGCTGTCAAATTCTCATCTACCCCAGGCAACATCTTAAAGAAAATTGCTCTCTTCAGTATTGATTTAGCTTAATCGCTGGAGAGTGATCAGATACTTATGGGTTATGGTATTTTTTTCTTGGTATTCACTTTAACGGTGGTTTTACTCATCATAGCAGTCCTGACATTATTTACCTCTACAGGATGCCTGACTATTTATAGACTCTCTTTAGTCAGCGCCGGCGAGGCTCTGTGATAATAAATGCAGCCTGTTCCACTGTTCTTCCTGATTGGCTAATACAGCTTCCCTAACGAGATGCTCCTCAGGCCTTCTCTCTTATTACCTGGATGATTAAATTATGAAGCTTGCAGTAGCTAAAGCTGCTCGGGCTTCCAGTACCTGCAGATAGAAGAGAGGCTATTTTTGGCTCGCCTTAGTGCTAACTAAACACAATCGAGCTGTCCAGTCTGAAGGTAAGCAGGCTGAACACAATAGCAGTCGCGTCTGGAAGCAGGAGGAGGGGCTGACCGGCCACTGGAATCTGGGATGTGCCGATTGGTTGGTCTGGAAGCAGGAGGAGGGGTTGGCAGGCCACTGTAATCTGGGAGATGCTGATTGGTTGATCATGTGCTGCTGGTCTTGTGCTGTGCACAGGAGAACGACTATCTCCAGGAGTGCCTTGAGGTGGTGCAACAGGAGTTTATGATTTTCAACCGAGAAAAGTAGGTGCAGGCCGTCAAGCACTTTCACCTTTCTGTTTGTGTGTCTGGATTTGTTTGTGTGTACATATTTGTGTGTGTGTGTGTGTGTGTGTGAGAGAGAGAGAGAGAGAGAGAGATATTGCTTAGCATATCTTCCCCTATACTATAACCATTACTTTGTCCCTCCTTTTATCTTCTTTCCATTGGAATAAAACCATTGGTATTTCTTGCAGTATGTTTTTGAATATATACTCTATGGTCAGATGTATGTGAACACAATGACCCTCACACTTATATTGAGGTTGCTTCCCAGCTCCCTTTAAGAAAAAAGAGAATTTGATGCTGGACATGAAAGCCTGACGTCCAGCTGAGAAGCATACACCGGTGTCTTAGCATGCAGTAGCATGAACCCCACCCTTCACTGTAACCAACAGGTCAACCTAAACCCTGAAAAACAACCCTAGACCGTGATTCCTTCTACACCAACCTTTCCTGTTGGCCCTCTGCATTCCAATAGGTAGTGTTATAATGAAACAAGCCCAGATTGGTCCATTAGCCTCCCAGACAGTGAAGTGTTGGTCCAGTGTCCAGGGGCGGCATGCCGAGCGATCTTAAGCTTGTGAGCAGCTTCCTCACCAAGGAAACCCATTTCATCAAGTTCCCCACACCCAAGTTCTTGTGCTGATGTTGCTTCCGGTTTGGAACTTTGCCATGAGTGATACAACAAAAGATTTTTACACATTAGACACTTCAGGACTCTGTAAGACTGGATGATGCCTGAGCTAACAGCACTTATAGTTAACTAAGGCAGGTGTAGCAGAGCACAGACTTTACAAAGGGGCTTGAGATGAAGGTGGTATCCTAAAACAGTGTCGCTGCGTCAATATGATGCATTTTTTTGTTTGTGTTTGGAGATTTGAAATGGGTATGGCTGCCACATATGTCCACATACTTTTGCCCATTTAGTGTGCGTTCCCTGCAGTGTGTTTAATGTTGTGTGTGTGAGAGTGGCGTCTCTGTTTACTGCCAGGAGAAGCGGCTTCTGAATGGAGCGTACCCACAGAGAGAGGGCATTAGTTCAGCCCGACTCTGCCTTCTTCACTCGTGTGTTCATTTAGCCGGGCGTGTGTTCGCTGCAGGACTTGCCGTCCCTGTCTATCTCCCCGCTGTCGTTTATGAGTTTCTAAAGCTATTTTCAGCACTCCCCCTTTATCTTTGCCCTCTTCTCCCGTGCACGTGAGTCTCTGCCCCACACACACCTCTCCCAGTGTCTCTGTTTGTGCGTGTGATTGTGTAGTCTTGTTTTTGGAGAGTTTGTTTATATGGATGTTTTAGGATTGTGCATGAGTGCCAGGTTTTGTCATGTATGCACAGGTGCCTGTGTGTGCCTCCCAGGCTACAGTGCACAGATGCTTATGTGTGCCTCCCAGGCTACGGTGCACAGGTGCCTGTGTGTGCCTCCCAGGCTACGGTGCACAGGTGCCTGTGTGTGCCTCCCAGGCTACAGTGCACGGGTGCCTGTGTGTGCCTCCCAGGCTACAGTGCACGGGTGCCTGTGTGTGCCTCCCAGGCTACAGTGCACGGGTGCCTGTGTGTGCCTCCCAGGCTACAGTGCACAGGTGCTTGTGTGAGCCTCCCAGGCTACAGTGCACAGGTGCCTGTGTGTGCCTCCCAGGCTACGGTGCACGGGTGCACCACAGAGGCTCTTACTGTATCTTTTCCTTCCTTTGCCCAGACTGAAGAGGAGACAAGAGGAAGGCAGCATGGCTGGCGAGGGTGAGGGCGAGGGTGAGGGTGAGGGTGAGGGTGAGGGTGAGGGTGAGGGGGCGGAGGGCGAGGGAGAGGGCGACGAGGCGGAGGGCGGCACAGAGGATGAGGAAACTGAAGCTGAACCCGAGACCTCCAAACTGAGCATGTGCGGCTCGGTCTGCTCGTCTCCGGGCAGCTCCTAGCGTCGTGGGAGCGGCTCCTCCCCGCTGGTCTCTCGGACGTCGCTGTGTTCGGCACGCCCTCCAACGCCTTCGGCACGGCCTTCAAACCACACGCCGCCCAGAGAAAGGGCTCCACGCGGCTCCTCTCTCTCTGCCAGTAGCATTCACCACAGTGCGGTTTGGGTAAGGCCTGTCTGAGCCGCGGCCCCTCCCCTTCTCCACACGGCCCCTCCCCTTCTCCACACGGCCCCTCCCCCCTCCACACGGCCCCTAGAGTAAGCTCCAACTTCTATGCAACGTAACTGTACAGCATGATGTAAAGTAGACATTTTAGAGGTAACAAACCACACGGCATCTGTGTGCGGAAGCATGACGACACCCAGAGCGCCAGGACTCTGTAAACAGGCCCATGTGACGGGGGCGTCGTGCACAGATGCTGCTCCTGTGCCAAGAGAGCTAAATTATTGAGTAGGTGAAAGCTCTGAACTTTTAGACTAGCTTTGTTCGCTCGTA
Organism: Brachyhypopomus gauderio; assembly: GCF_052324685.1. Lineage (NCBI taxonomy): Eukaryota > Metazoa > Chordata > Actinopteri > Gymnotiformes > Hypopomidae > Brachyhypopomus > Brachyhypopomus gauderio. Next base: position 8,908,322 of record NC_135225.1, on the reverse strand, counting down.
CAGCTGCTGAAAAGACTGGTTTAGCATTCAGTTCATTTCTATAGAGGCAACGGCTTTTTTATTTTTTTTTTACCGGTAGAAAAGTAAACTTTTGGCAGTTGGAAAAAGCTGAGAAAGTCACGACGATTGCGTCCTAAAAGTTTGTGTAAAAGGCCCAAACTACCCTGCGAGCGAACGTGGCTCTCGTTTCAAGTAAATATATACAAGGACTCTGACCTCAGTGCTTGCGAGTCACTTTTTAAAGCTTAGGTCAGTAACGTTGCTGTGTTAATATGAGTGGCTTGTTTTCTGTATCTGTCTTTATAAACTAGCTGCTAGAGGCTCGCGTTCAGTGGTCACTGGGTTGCCAGATCACGCTGGGTTTCCTCTCTCTGACTGTTGAGCTATTAGGATGCCCTTTGCTGCAGGGTTCGGTGTTCTGCTGTAGAGAGCGTGTCTGTGTAGATCCTGCCACAGTGTGCTATCATTACGTAGTCTAACCCTCTTCCATACCTGCTGCCTAAGAACTACTGATGCTATTCACGCCACCTGGGGAAACAAGCATTATTTACCTCTATAGGACATCATTTTAAGATTCTATTTGATTAAGTAATTGACAGTAATCTGATGATTAGCATTTTGAGTGATATGGGAACTGTGTTCTGGTTTTGGGCTAAGCACTCCCCTAAGTGGGCAAGACGGGGCTTTTTCGTAGAGTAGCATTGTTTCGGTAGTTTATGAATATGATAGTGGTTGTTTAAGGAGGTGCCATCTATCTCAGTTGTGACATGTGGGAACATGTAGCATTCTCCACCTTAAACTGCATTGTCTAATTATGTAAAACATGTACATAGCTCAAAGCAGAATCTTCTTTCCACAGTTTTATGTGGGTACGCTTACCTAACTTAATCGAGTATATTCAAGAACAGATTATAACAGTAGTACTAAAAGAACGGACGGTTGTGTGAAGCTATGTCTTCATGCAGTGACATTTCTCTTCTGTTTCCAAGTGTGCAGGCACAACTTGTAGGCAAACACGCCAAAGCTTTTGTACCATTTGCATAGCCATTTATAAAAACGAGTGCCTGTGTGTGTGTTTGCGTGTGGGTGTGGGAGTATGCGTGCATGCATGCGTCCTTGCATGTGTGTGTGTGTGTGTGTGTGTGTGTGTGTGTGTGTGTATGTGAGTGTGGGAGTGTGTAAGTAGCACATAGGCCCAGTGTAACATTTGTAAACAAACATTTATTGTGGTAAGTGACAACATGGAATGTTTCTGAAATTAAACACGAATTCTGCTATTAACCTCAACTGATATGAACAAATATGAATGGAACATTAATTGTAATTTGTTAACTAAATGACTATATTGATACCATAGCATACTAAATAAACATCTGAATTTCTGCATGTATCACTATTACACTGACTATAAAGGGATCTCGTGGGAGGGTGTAAGGTTGAAGTTACGTGGCTTCATCAGACATATGCGCCACTAAAATGAAAACTTCTTCTTAAGAGTTTGGACGAGTGGGCGCTTCAAGCTGTACCACCAGTGCTCAGTATGTCCGACATTTTCATGCTCTAGTACTGCTTTATCAACTACAGATGTTTGAGTGTACAAAGCAAAGCATTGTCTCCCAATAAATGTGGATGGCATGATATGTATGAATAGATTCTGACTAAGTTTTGGCATCCCATAGATTGTTTTGATGAAAACATTAATAAAATGTTCAAGTGTACTGGCTCTGTCTGTTCATAAGCTAATCCCAGCCACCCTCAGGAATCACTATGCTTAAAATGGTGAGCACACTACAGCATCAAGCAACATGAGAGATGAATTTCAGAGAAATGATATGAGATTCTGTCTGGTGACCCAATGTTGGACAGTAGGGGGAGACAGAGAGTTCACTATTTAAAATCTAGTCTATCCATTTTAAACACTCAAGATTTTGTATCTAAATTAAAGGACTTTAAAGGAGATTAAAGGACATTTGTGTGTGTCAGGATATTATTATTAAAAGCATTTCATTTAAAATTTAAGTGCAATGTTTATGCCGCACATGGATAAGTTATCAGAAAATGTTAATTCCACATGAATAACCCCTTAGGAACAAGGCCTACCATGGCATTTTGTTACACAGAAAAGAAAATGCAAGTCACCTCGTCATTCTGTCCCCAGTTTCAGTTTAGTTAGTGCATCCGGTGCCTGGGGCATCTGGGGTATCCCAGTGAAGCCTGCTACAAAAAAGAAAAACCCATAGAAAACCCAAGAAAACCATACAACACACCACGAGTGACCTGGGTGACACCACACACACGTGCACCTGGTGTGTCATGTGAGGAGCAAGGGAGAGCAGAACCTTTCCAGGGAGAAGACAGGAGGGTCCAATATAGAGGAGCCTTCACCTTGGCTTAGGTGGTCAAGCTGGAATGTCACAGGGAGGTTGTCAGGCATGTCTGCTCTGCAGGCAGACAGGGCAGCACCGCCTCTGGTTCACACCCCGGCAGATGGTCCTCTACGCCCTCTGGCGCTCCAGCTATGTGTTAATGCAATGACTTAGAAGCTCATGTGAGTACTTAACTATTATGAATCACTGCCATTTGTGTGTATGTTTATTTGGTATGAGATGAATATAAAAGCCATTGCAGAGCATCGTCATCAGCATGCTTGTCATACAGTCTTTCTGGAGCTCAGGACTGTGGGCTGGACTGGCTCCCATCTAGGATGTCTACTGCAGGCGTGGCACTGTCGGTGTTGGCTAGAAAGATCCATTCAGGACTCTCGATGGCATCCAACAGCACAGACAGCTCTGACTCCAGCTTCTGCACAGTGTCCTGTACCCGCTGACAACGAAGACACACAGAGAGACAAGACGTCATCCTGCTGGAGAAGGAGAGCTCAGAGATGACTGTAAGATGAGACTTGAGATGAGCCTTAGAGATGGAGGAGCTGTAGAAGAGAGGACGGGTGGAGTCATGCAGAATGAGAGGATGGGGGTAATAATGCAGAATCAGAGGACGGGTGGAGTCATGCAGAATTATGAGAGCTGACAGGAAGCAACGGCAGGAAAACTGGATAAATTAAGAATGAAGGAAATATAGAAAAAGATGTTCTAGAACAACTGGCACTATAGAGAGAAATAAACATCTGAGGAGTCAAAAGTAATGGAAGTAATGAAGTGACAACATAAATGACAAATGTGAAAGTGAGAGAATGAAAATGGGGAATTAGCAGAGGACACATGAAGGCCAACGATCCTCGAGTTTCTCCAACTGGGAGTTTCGTTTAGCTAAGAGCCAGACGGGTTGCTGACAGATGAGTGATCACAGTGTCACTGCCAAAAGATGGAACAGGAAACAGTAAGTCCAGCAGGCCATCACCTGATGCCCTCCGCCCAGTTCTGGGGCCGGGTGGACCAAAGGAGCAGCACCTCACCTCATTACAATGTTTTTCGCTCAACAGAAATGCGTTTATAGAGTAAAAAATGGATAATAGTAGAGAGAGAGGGTGAGAGAAGAGAGCGTGAAAGAGAGAGAGAGATGGTGTAGGAAGTTCACCTTTTCCACTGTGTCCAATCTACTGCTGAGTTTGTGCTGGTTCTGACAGGCAGCTGTGCGGCTGTCTCTGAGTGCCAGATCAGGCTCAGACACTGAGGAACAAAACAGCCAATCAGCTAGCAGCCTTGAAACCCCTATAACTACATACTGAGATCTGGATTTTTACAACAGCTGAAGGCCTATTGGTCACTAAACAGAAATATGAGTGGAGACAAGGGCTGGGATATTTACAGAGTACACAATAGGTCAAGAATTTTGGATAGGAGTGAGCATGTCGGCAATCCAGAGAGCCTCATGGCACCAATCAGGATTTTATATCACTAGTCAACTTTCTAATTATAACAACCTCCCTCCAGTTATATAGACCACTGGTCATGTTGTCTCTGGTCCACAGTCAGCACTCTGAACGACTTGCTCCATAATGTGGCCTCGTGTTCCTTTTTACGCAGTGTTACTGTTTGCTCACACAACCTTCTCACTCTGGCCTCTGACTGCACACACACTCCTAGGAGATCAGTGGGCTCTCACAAGCCCAATAAGTCTCGTGTCTCCTCGTTGGGATTAATGAAAGCGTATCATCTGCCCAAAGTGTAGTTAGCAGAGGCGTGGGTGTGGCTCCCATTACCAGCTCAGCACACAAAGAACAAGACGTGTGTGTGTGTGTGTGTGTGTGTGTGTGTGTGTGCGGCGAAGACGGTGTAAGGTTCGGTGAGCCTTCAGCCTCCTGGCAGCTTGGCTGCTTTATGTCTCAGTATAACAGGCCTCTCGTAGTCACGGGTTTGGCAGCTAGCAGTGCAGGACTCTATGCACTGTGAAATGTTTGATGAAGGCAACCTGGATGTTTGTTCAACATTGCCAAAGCGCCTCTCTGCCGCGAGCACGCCGCGAGCACGCCGGGAGGGCTGGGTCGACCCCGTCAGACGCCTGGCTCCCCGCTGCAGCTCACAGAGACGTTAGCGTGCAGCTGACACAACACCATGCTGGCCCACCACCACACCTGCAGAAACCCACACAGGCGTGAGTCACTGACAACTGGCCACCAGCCACCGCGCACGTAATGCACTGAAGGCAATATAGACATAGTCTCCATGGACCACAGACATTTTGTAAAAGATGTCGTCCTTATAGTTATATCTTACTCCTTTAAATATGTCTAGTGGCGTTCATCTTGGCTCCTCTCCCGGGTTTTTTTCTCACTTTTTATGTGACAGTGTGTGTATGTGCCATGTAAACAACATGGAAACAGGCTCTAGAGAAACATGTACATTGCCCAGAGCCCACACAGATCCGAAACCAGCTGTCATCACCTGCAATACTTCAACTTTAACATATTTGGGTAGAGAAAACTGGTCTGAAATCAGATTCACGTGCATCCCTCCAACCCAGAGCATTATGCAGAAGGAATGAAGTGCTCTTCACATGAATAGTCATCAGAACCAGGACCTGATAAGCTGGGTTCAAATCTGCCCTGGCGTCCTTGTGTCCCAGCATTTCTGCGCCCGGCGACCCTGTGTCCAGTCATAAGACAGGCCTGTGCTCCTCTCCCCACCGTGCAGCTTAAGCTACATTCGGCCTTTACCAGCAAGCCAAAACCACCCAGGACCAAGCCCAACCAGATCATCTTCTATGACAGACACGGCACAACTTCTAAGACACAGACACAGCACGACTTCTATGACAGACACGGCATGAGGGCACATTTCATCTGTGCAATTTGCATATTGCTACATGCCTGTAATAGAAATGAAAAATATTAGACAAAAAAAAAGTCTAGAGAATCACTGATTTGGCTCGTCAGCAGTTTTGTAACAAAGTGTGCACGCAGCAGAGTGAGGTCCCTGGGTTTATCAGCAGAAACCCAGCCTCAGCACTCACTGTCTGTGCTGGCCTCGGGCTTGTGGTGTGATACCCTAGCAGAACTGAATACTGAAGATGAAAGAACAGCGAAGACTTGACTAGAGTCCTAGTAACACAGGCACCAGTACTGTACAGTGCTTACATGATTCCAGCTAATTAATATGGATGCTATTAGACCGTTAACTGACTTTCATATGGCTATTGGCCCAGTGTATAGTTCTCTAATATGAGATGTAGTAAGATGAAAGAAGGAAGGATGATTGTGTGTGTGTGTGTGTTTGTGTGTGTGTGTGTGTGTGTGTGTGTGTGTGTGTGTGTGTGTGTGTGTGTGTGTGTGTGTGTGTTAAAAAAAGATGCTGTGGGTAATGATGTGTGAGATGTAGGAGATGAAAAAACTGGGGTGGGGGGGTGGGGGTCAGTTAATCACACACTCTTCACATCTTCACATACACTCACACACAATAAGAGGAAGACACTGGAGTAGGAGCAACAACACAATGAAGAACACAGGGTCCCAGTCTCAGATGTGTTAGTGAAATAAATGAACAGAGATTTGGGTTTCTGCTGCCATAACCTTCAGAGCAGGCCAATGGAAAAATGTTGCAATGTGTTCATTAACCCCGACTCTCAGTACGTGATGGGGAACTTTCTCGATCAATAGAAAGAGAGAAAGAGAGAGAGAGAGAGAGAGAGAGAGAGAAGAGAGTTTTTGAGTTTTTTCTTTCACCATTCTTAGGAAATGAGATCACACATATTCAACTGATTAGTTTCTCTGCCAGTGAAGTTAGTAGAAAAGAGCTGTATCATCTTATATGTTACATTCTTTTTACTACAGAGAAAACATATGTAAAAAGTTTCCCAGTTTCAAGCATATATGTCCTATAAGAACTATAGCTAACTGTGTGAAATGTCTTCTATTCTGTGATGTGTGGCCATCCTGTCATTCAGAGAAGAACTAAGTAGAAACCAAATCAGAACCAGATGTCCTGGCCTGTAAAACGCTACACTACACACACCTACACATACACACACACACTCACATGCATGCACACAAACACATTATCAAATTTCAGGCATCTCATCGTTGCTCAAATTCTGATTTTGTCTTTGTGGTTTTCATTCCATTTTCAAATGTATTGCTGCATTAATAAACATTAAGTAACACAGGACACAAAACAGTTTACTGAAATTCTTCACTAACTTCAAAAAAGTGTTACTGGCCTGTTTATTAGGTGACAATAAATCTTGTGAAATATTTTACAAAACTGTCAAACCCTAAACCCTCTCGGACACACCCAGCTCTTACCTGCAGAAATCTGACCAATCAGGATCAGCCAGACAGCAGTGCAGATCAACCAGCTGGCCATGGCACAGTGGGACACAAACTCACAGCTGGGGAGGAGAGGTCCTTTAAAATGATCACCACATTTCCAGAACACTCCAGCAAAATCACACAGACTCACACCGGAGAGCTACGAGGGCGATGGTTACATCTCTATACGCAATGTACGTTAAAGAGAAACGGGGAGAGTGGGGGTGGGGGTGTGAGGGAGAAGGTGAGAGAGTAACTTACCTTTAAAAGAGTTGAGGGCTGAATTAGCAGCTTTAGCTCGACTTCCACAAGTCACTGCCTTTCTGTGCCTGGCTGCCTCTCTGTGGCTGGTTACCTCTCTGTGGCTGGCTGCCTCTCTGTGGCCGGCTGCCTCTCCTTCCCTCACTGCCTCTGTCACTCTTGCCGTTACACGCTGTGTTATGCCTCTTTGCCTAATGCAAACACAGAGTGTAGGACAAAAAAGAGTTCTCTGTATGGAGGAGGGAAAATAAAGAACCTGGGGGAGAGAAAGAGAGAGAGAGAAAGAGAGAGAGAGAGAGTGGGAAGGGGCTGGGTGTGCAGTTGTGCAGTGTGGCTGGTGGGCTGAGACTGCTTTTTCTCCAGCAGAATTGAAACAGAAGTGAAGCCAAGGCAACCCGCCCCAGGAAATCTGAACAGGCAAGCCATGTGTGTGTATGTGACTTCTCTTACGCCATGTGTGTGTGTGTGACTTCTCTTACGCCATGTGTGTGTGTGTGACTTCTCTTACGCCATGTGTGTGTATGTGACTTCTCTTACGCCATGTGTGTGTGTGTGTGACTTCTCTTACGCCATGTGTGTGTATGTGACTTCTCTTACGCCATGTGTGTGTGTGTGACTTCTCTTACGCCATGTGTGTGTGTGTGTGTGACTTCTCTTACGCCATGTGTGTGTATGTGACTTCTCTTACGCCATGTGTGTGTGTGTGACTTCTCTTACGCCATGTGTGTGTGTGTGTGACTTTTCTTACGCCATGTGTGTGTATGTGACTTCTCTTACGCCATGTGTGTGTGTGTGACTTCTCTTACGCCATGTGTGTGTATGTGACTTCTCTTACGCCATGTGTGTGTATGTGACTTCTCTTACGCCATGTGTGTGTATGTGACTTCTCTTACGCCATGTGTGTGTGTGTGACTTCTCTTACGCCATGTGTGTGTGTGTGTGACTTCTCTTACGCCATGTGTGTGTATGTGACTTCTCTTACGCCATGTGTGTGTGTGTGTGACTTCTCTTACGCCATGTGTGTGTATGTGACTTCTCTTACGCCATGTGTGTGTGTGTGTGACTTCTCTTACGCCATGTGTGTGTATGTGACTTCTCTTACGCCATGTGTGTGTGTGTGACTTCTCTTACGCCATGTGTGTGTATGTGACTTCTCTTACACCATGTGTGTGTGTGTGACTTCTCTTACGCCATGTGTGTGTATGTGACTTCTCTTACGCCATGTGTGTGTATGTGACTTCTCTTACGCCATGTGTGTGTGTGTGTGTGACTTCTCTTACGCCATGTGTGTGTGTGTGTGACTTCTCTTACGCCATGTGTGTGTATGTGACTTCTCTTACGCCATGTGTGTGTGTGTGTGACTTCTCTTACGCCATGTGTGTGTATGTGACTTCTCTTACGCCATGTGTGTGTGTGTGTGACTTCTCTTACGCCATGTGTGTGTATGTGACTTCTCTTACGCCATGTGTGTGTATGTGACTTCTCTTACGCCATGTGTGTGTGTGTGACTTCTCTTACGCCATGTGTGTGTATGTGACTTCTCTTACGCCATGTGTGTGTGTGTGACTTCTCTTACGCCATGTGTGTGTGTGTGACTTCTCTTACGCCATGTGTGTGTGTGTGACTTCTCTTACGCCATGTGTGTGTATGTGACTTCTCTTACGCCATGTGTGTGTGTGTGACTTCTCTTACGCCATGTGTGTGTATGTGACTTCTCTTACACCATGTGTGTGTGTGTGACTTCTCTTACGCCATGTGTGTGTATGTGACTTCTCTTACGCCATGTGTGTGTATGTGACTTCTCTTACGCCATGTGTGTGTGTGTGTGTGACTTCTCTTACGCCATGTGTATGTATGTGACTTCTCTTACGCCATGTGTGTGTGTGTGACTTCTCTTACGCCATGTGTGTGTATGTGATTTCTCTTACGCCATGTGTGTGTGTGTGACTTCTCTTACGCCATGTGTGTGTATGTGACTTCTCTTATGCCATGTGTGTGTATGTGACTTCTCTTACTCCATGTGTGTGTATGTGACTTCTTTTATGCCATGTGTGTGTATGTGACTTCATTTCCGCCATGTGTGAGTATGTGACTTCTCTTACGCCATGTGTGTGTATGTGACTTGTCTTACACCATGTGTGAGTGTGTGTATGTGACTTCTCTTACACCATGTGTGTGTATGTGACTTCTCTTACGCCATGTGTGTGTATGTGACTTCTCTTAAGCCTTGTGTGAGTAAATGTGTATGTAGGTTTTCTCAAGCCTTGTGTGAGTATATGTGAATTACTTTTCTCTATTCCTGTAGCAAGCTGCAGTCCAATGTTAAACTGAAAGTAACCATTTGCTAACCATATACTACAGATATCATAAGATATTTTGATTTTCAAAACATATTAACATACATATGAAAACACCAACATCTAATCTGGACAATAGAGTTTTCGGTACCATCAGAATGGGTGGAGTGGGGCAGGTGGTGCTGCTGAATACATGCCTTCCCCATGCTACAGCAGGGCATGGCTGATGGCATTAGAATTGGGCCAGGTGGAGAGAGACAGCATACATGCAGCAGGGAGACATGCAGCAGGGACACATACAGCAGGGAGACATGCAGCAGGGACACATACAGCAGGGAGACATGCAGCAGGGACACATACAGCAGGGAGACATGGAGCAGGGAGACATGCAGCAAGGAGACATGCAGCAGGGAGACATGGGGCAGGGAGACATGCAGCAGGGAGACATGGAGCAGGGAGACACGGAGCAGGGACACATGCAGCAGGGACACATGGGGCAGGGAGACATGGGGCAGGGAGACATGCAGCAGGGAGACATGGAGCAGGGACACATACAGCAGGGACACATGGGGCAGGGAGACATGCAGCAGGGAGACATGGGGCAGGGAGACACGAAGCAGGGACACATGGGGCAGGGAGACATGCAGCAGGGATGTTTGGCTCCACAAAACTGCAGCTTCACCATACAGTGAAATAAAGCAAATAAATCCAATTACGATGCCACATTGATGAATTGCATCTGACATAAACATCATTTGTGCTGTTGAGATCATTTGTTTTGCCATTTGAAGTTGATGACATATTGCTTGGCTTGTATATTACTCATTTTGTTCATCATATCAAGGACTTATGAACATGAAGTGAATGAGTTTCTTCCCTAACTAAGCCAGGATAAAATGAGTATAAATGAGTGTAAATACATAAATGCACACACACACACACACACACACACACACACGGAGTACTATATATGTGGGCACCCACCATGCGCGTGTGGTTACAGAGCAGTCAGGGAAAGAGGAGGAGGAAGGACCATCACCACCATCCTCCCTGGGGGAGAGAGGCACTCTGTGTGTGCAGAAATGACCAGACGCCACACCAGTTGAAATCAGCAATACAGCCAAAGAAAAAGAATTTCTTGCACATGCAGATATGCTAGTAGAAAGATATCTCCCAGGGAACTTGACCATTTAAAACTGTAGATTTGTAACATTGTAAACAAAGTTGTCTGATTCTATTTTACAAAACAAACTTGTAACATTTAAAAAAGTAATTTCTTTTACATATTGAAGCAATAATTATTAGATATTGTTCACACAGGAGCATTTAGGTAAACAAACACTCTCACACACAATAAGAGAATGACTCTGGAGTAGGAGCAACAACACAATGAAGAACACAGGGTCCCAGTCTCAGATGTGTTAGTGAAATAAATGAACAGAGATTTGGGTTTCTGCTGCCATAACCTTCAGAGCAGGCCAAAGGAAAAATGTTGCAATGTGTTCATTAACCCCGACTCTCAGTACGTGACGGGGAACTTTCTCAATGTGAGAAATTGGTGTGTTGAGAGGTTTAGAGGTGATTCCTCAATTCTGACCCATGCTGAAGAGGATTAGGCCTGTGTTGATGGTGACCCCCACCGGAGCAGCAGTGCTGAGGCCTCTCCGTGTGTTCATCCAGCCTTCCATAGACACAAGGCCCAGGATCACCGTTCCTCAGCTAAGCGTTAAGTCTCCATTTATCCCATTTGAGCATCTGAATAGCCGACGTCACAGGCAGGTTAAATGCAGGTCTGCGGCAGGAATAAAGCTGGCCGGGCTTTGGAGAGGTGGGAAGGCTGAGATGACGTGTGCCTGTGGGTAAATTCCTCCTTAAATAGCCTCACATGCCACAGCTGTGCAGGAAGAGCATGTGAGGAAGAGAACACCACTCCGTAGCTACAGGATCCTGCAGTCCAAACACTTTCTGACACTCATCAAGCGGAACTCAACACCAAAGCGGATCCTGGGATTCCTTGTCCAGCGCGAAGATTTAAGATACAGGATGAACTTTGCTGTCCAGTTTTTCTACACCCACTACATGAGCGAGGGTTCTCCACAGCTGAGGGGACTTGGCATCAGCGAGGACTACGACCCCTTCTGGCAAAGGTGGGAGACTGAAGAGCCTACATTCCAAACCACTAAAGACTTTCTAAATCTCAAATGCTCCCAGAGTCCCCTTGAGACTTTGAGAAGTGCTAGGACAGATAATGTAATGGCTTCTGAACGCTTCTCTCCACCTTCTGTCTCCTCTAAAGACTTTGTACTTCTTAGCCCAGATGCTTTTGCTACTGCTGGTCATTCTGACCAGTCTGCTGCATTGTCCTTCCAAATCCCCAGGACTCCTGGATTTGCTCCCTCCGCAGAAACCTTCCCCTCCCCAATTCCTCTCACTGGTCTCCCATGTACTACCGCAGCTGAGGAGTTATCCAGCAAAAAGCCTCAACCCACTTCTACTACCCCTAATACTGCTTCAGACAGCTCTGAAAACTCCCATGCAGGAACTTCACTGAGAAGAACTGTCTTAGTGACTAAGGTTCCCCGTGGCCCTCCTCATCCCCCTGCACCTGCGTCTCATCCATCTCAAGTTCCTTCGGCCCTTCCCAGACTCACCCCATCTCCCCAACTCCTTAGCGGTCCAGAGAGTAGGAGCCTCATGCCTGCCTTCCACACCATGATGCGCTTACTCCTTCGTCTTGTCCTCTCCTTCATCCTCCTCTTCGTGCCCTGGTAAACATCGACTTATCTAAAAAAAGCACAAGGGTGTGAAATGTGCTGTCAAAGAGAGGAATGCATAAAGAGGAAAATCAATTCTTTTTCCAAGGCTCTGAGAAGCACAGTGTTGAGCAATAACAAATTTGAGTAATGGCAAAAAAATCCTTGTTGAAAAAGGTAAGTCGACAAAACAGGCTCTGTCAGTGGGCAGACACCATTCCTAGGATACACTGGCCTGGACAGTGAGAATGGGGTGAGAAGTCATCTTTTATGTTTAAAAAAAAAACAACTGATTTTTAGGGAAGTTTTAGAGCTCTGAAAGGCTGGGTAACAGAATCAGATCACTTTATAAAACTGGCCACAAGTTTACTCACTCCACCTGCTTTGTGAATATATTGTCTCTTGCTCCTTTGAGTATACTTGATACTTAAAATAACATAAAATACTTTTTAGAAGCAAAGGGCCAAAGAACACTTTGTGATACATCTAGTGCACTTTTCCATACCTCTCAGGACTCAATGGGCCTTCATTGGATGAATTCCTATTTACTTTGAAATCTGGTAAGTCCAGTTAGATCAAGTGTACATAAACATAACTATATGCAACCGGAATTTGAAAAGCTTTGCTTCACATGTTTATTAATAAGGAAGTTCCAGAGTGGATTATCTGCTATTGCAGAAGGATTACTTAAAGACAAAGCAGAGAGAACAGTTAATCTACATAGCATATGCTTAGCTTACCCTCAGCCACTGGCTTTGATGATGGAGCCAAGGCCTCTGGCAGACACTGGTGATGGAATCTCTTCTCCTCATTGTCTTTGTAAATCATTTACTTCAGATGTATCTTTCCCAAGATTTAAGTTCTTTTTTCTTTTACTGAAATTCAGCTAACTAATGAAGGTGGCAGAGCACAGAGCGATCCTGTGTTTGTATTTCCACCAGAGGCTTACAAAAAAAGCTAGCACATCTCGAAGAGGGCACATTTTTATAAACACAAACTCGTCTCTATTTTAATGAAGGTCTATTTTTCTCAAACAGTGAAGAGGAATATCAGAGCAGCAACAAAAACAACAGCTCATCTCGTGATGGTCAGTGCAACAAAGATGTCCCCCTAAGAAGGGGGAGACGTTCCCCTCAGCCCGCCTGCATCTGTCCAGATCGCCTTCGAGACTTTGGTGCTGAGGAGTACCTGAATGAGGACGTAAAGACCTTCGAGACCAGAGTGGTCGGGACGTTGGAGGCCCCACAGATGGCTCCACCGAAGCCCTCCATCAGAAGGAGCAGAGAACCCACTTATGCGCCCAAGCCTCCTGTGGAACTTCTCTGCTTTGACGACATAACTGCGGCAGCTTTAAAAATCCACCAGTCAGGAATTCAGAAGACCCCTTGCACAGTATGTCAACTTCCTTTTGCTATTAACAAGTGTTGAGTAACATCCTCCCACATCAGTCATTGCCTAAGCAAACATTCTGATAATTGTTATTCCAGCTTGTAACGCAACTGGCCCAACATCAACATCCAAACAATATCCTGACACAACTCACATGTAATCTATACACAAAAATGCAAATGAAAATAGGGCAGTTTCTGCTGCTTCAAAAAATGTGTTGCTGAAAAATGTGATTCATAAGGCTAATAATTTACATTAGATTGTTCTATTTTTCACAGTGAGGTTAAGTTGGGGTTACATCTTGCTAGTTTTATTGCTGTGAATACATGGTCAGCCTTTTAACCGCTTTTTTTGACCATATTTTCCTTTTTAAAGAAAAATATCCAGTGGGGTAACATCCAGTGGTCCCAAACAGACTAACCATCATCTAACTTTGCAGCAGAATAAACATCTCTTCCCTTTGCCTTTCAGTACTCCAGACTATCCAAACTGTATGGCATGGAGATTTATGTGAAGAAAGAGCACTTGCACTACACCGGCTCGGTGAAGGAGAGAGGCGTTGTGTGTGTGCTGTTATCGCTAAAACAGGCAACGGCTGCATCACTTACATCACCTCACATGTCAAATGGAAATACTATTGGCATTAGTTCAGCTAGTAGGTGTGTAATGGATGAGTTTAAGTGTCTAATTTCTTTATTCTAATTTATTATTCAGCACTTGAGCTCATCCGTTACACATTCACTCTTAGACTATGAATCTAATGTAATAGGTAGATGCCCTGGCAAAGATCAGAAGCGTTGGGATGAGGTATAGAGTTTCTACCAAGCATTTTCCACAAATAAAATGCTCTCAAAAACTGTGTGTGTGTGTGTGTGTGTGTGTGTGTGTGTGTGTGGTAGGAGCAGCAGAGTAAAGGTGTGATCGTGGCCACAGACTGTAACTTCTCCATGGCGGTAGCCCATCATGCAGTGGACATGAGAATCCCAGTCTACGTTATAATGCCGACGTCCAGCTCTGTGCCACGGCAGCGCATGTTCCGAGACTACGGCGCCGTGGTGATGTCATACGGCAACACGGCCCGTGACTCGCGGAACCACGCGTGTCACCTGGCCAGAGAGAACGGCTACGTGTACCTGGAGGAGTGAGTGATGTGCATCACATAGAAACCCCAACACTTACAGTACAGGCTGATTGGTACAAGCTGTCAGCCTGGATTGCCTCTTCCCCACATATTTTGCACTTATGCAAGTCATGTGGAAAATAAGCCTTAAAATCTAAGTGTGTACGCAGCCTTCTTAAATCTAAGAGCAATAAAAACCAAATGTGGAACTTGTTACACAGTTTACATGTCATTAATGAATGTATTTGTGAACCAAAAAGGCATGTTCTTTAATTATGATAATTAGGATATGCAAAGCAGGCAATAGTAATTAATCACTGGGTGATTTGCACTGATTGGCTTAGCTCTGAAATGTTCATGCATGCAGATTCATCCATCTTCCCATCTGGCCTCCCATGTCCACCCTGCAGGGACACCAGTGCAGTGTTCCTGGCAGGCTTGGGCACAGTGGGCATAGAGGTCCACGAGCAGGTGCCCAAGCTGGACGCGGTCGTTGTGCCTGCGGGTGGTCAGTGTGGAGTGCTGGTTGGAACTGCGGTTGCCATCAAACACCTGAACCCTCACATCACAGTCATAGTATGTTTCAATCCCCCCTCCTAGCTGAGCCATGAACACCTGAACCCTCACATCACAGTCACAGTATGCTTCTACCCCCCCCCCCCCCCCCCCCCCGAGCCCTGAACACCTGTGGCCATGAACACTGAACACTGGTCTATTATTTTGCATCTTGCTAAATTCAATGTTTTTAAGAAGCATTAAGCAAAAAAAAAAAAAAAAAAAAAAAAAAAAAAAGAAGCATTAAGCATTACCATTACGTTTAGGGTAATCATCAGGAGAGAGGCATCAGTCACTACATAATATTTATGAGAAATGCTGGGCCCATTGCCAGTATCTGTCCTTCTTTTCTGACCAGGGAATTGAGTCAGAGGAGTGTCCTCTTCTACCGCAGTCCCTCACAACTGACTCTCCCATCAGGGGTCTTGGCTGCAACCCAAACCAAAAGCTGTGTGGAGGTAAGCATACATTCATGCTCAAGTTCTGCTGTCTACAGATAACATCCAGAACATCCACCCCCTAGTCTGCATTCTTCACCCTCTAAGCTTGGACACGTTGGATCTCAAAGCCCGGATAAACATTTTGCTATCCTCCTCATGCAGTTGTGAAAGATTAGACACAGCTTTGAACTGAGCTTTTGCTTTGTTTCACAGATTTGGGGCAGCACTCTTTGGGAACACACACTTTTCACCTGACCAAGAAAATGGTGGACAGAGTCATCTCTGTCAGGTAAAAGCGCAATCTATTTTGAAAACATAAAATGGATTTAAAAAATGCTTGTTCCCAAAATCGGTGACTATATAAACTTAAAAAAAAAAAATTGTAGGTAGGGTTAGGGTTAGGGTTACATCCTGATATTTTTGTGTAAATTTCTGTGTCAGGCTTACAGATTTCTATTTGCAGGTCTGAGCTTATCCATCAAGTTTTATCTAGATAAGTCCCTCACCACAAAAAAAAAGGCTAAAGTCTCAAGCTGTCTTGGTCATGAGCCAGTGTCCTTGCCACAGGGAGGAGGACACTTTGGTGGCCATGTTGAGGTTTCAGGAGTATGAGCGCGCCATTGTAGATACTGAAGGAGCCATGGGATTAGCAGCCATCTTGTCCGGGCAGCTAACAGAGCTAAAGGGTAAACGGTGAGCTGAACCAATCCCATCACCACCACCACTATCATCACTATTAGCAGCAGCACTACCACCACCACAAGGTTTTAATTAGTTTAGCATAATAATACTACACTGTTACTACACTTTTGCCTTTCATTATTGTGCTCTGGATTTGCACACCAATAGGGAAATAAGGAAACTAGAATTTGGGTGTACAGATCAAACATGTGTATGTGTCAATGTTTTAAAGGAGTAAACAGCAGCTTGTTAATTTGTTAAAAATGTTAATTTCAGAAAATTTGTATCATGCTAGTGGGATTTAAACAGGCTTTCCTGTGTGTTTGTGTGTGTTGTCCCCCACAGGGTAGCCGTGCTAGTGGGCAGTGCTAACATGGATTTTGACCTAGCAAGACAGTGTGTGGAAAGAGCGCTAGTGGTGGATGACCGCATCAGTCGCTTCACCGTCCAGATGCGGGACTGTCCAGGAGACATGGCTAAACTGCTGGACGCACTGTCCCAGGCAGACGTGAGGTGGGTGGGAAAGAAAGAAAGAATAAGTTGGGACTTAGACTGGCTGACTAACAATATCACACATTTAAACACATATAGGTACTTCTCTCTAATAGGCAAATGGGGAGGATGTAGCACAGCAGAACAGTCCATCAAACAGGCCCACCAGGGAACAGGACAGAACCCCAAGCCCAAATGAGTGATAAATGGCCTGACAGGCACACTTCCCATATGCCTTCTCAGTTCTCAATGATAATTCCAGCATTACAAATGTCTGCTTTTTGCATTCAGTCAGAAATATTATGTTTTGTTTGTTTTTGTTTTTTAGAAGTGTTCGAAAGAAGGAATGTTGCGTTAATCTCAGTTGAAACTCTGCTACGCTTGCTGTAAATAATCAGTCGCTAAACTAAAACGCAGTTCTGCTGCAACAACAGTTTGAAACAACTGGAAAATGCAACCCTGAAACCCCGTACGTGAGACCCAAGAAAACGAGGAGGTTATGGATTAGCTCCGTGTTACTCTGGGACTTGGAGACTGGCTGTTTGTTTCATCCGTCACCTTCCCTGTCTGACATTTGCACATTCTCTCCTCTCCTCAGACTGCTAGGTGTTTGGCACAGGAGGTACAGTGACAGAGCAGATCTCTTTAAAGCACAAGTAAGAAATCATTTCCTGTGTCAACAGTCTCTCTGTCTCTTTCTTCCTATCCAAACCGCAGTATACAGATGTAAGGGCTGTCATGTGGAAGGGTTTACATAACGCTGGATGAAGCTTAGCAAGGCAAACCCTCCATACAGCAGCATATGGGGTTCTGGTAATGTGGTGTTGGTGATCTATAAAGGTACTGCCTAAGGATGTTGTGTTGTGGTTGAACAGGTTGAGTGTGTTGTGCAAAGCAGGGATAAGACTCAGAACTGTCAGCTCCGCAGAACTCTGTCAGAGGGCTATCCTACACTGCGGTGGCTGGACCGATGAGCTCAGCAAGGTTTCTGCATCCCCCTCACCCCCCCACCCCACACCCACTCATAATCAATCATAATCAATCATAATCATAAATATAAATCACACCAATAATAATAAATCATATTAATTAAATCATCAATACATCATCCAGCATCATAAATTCCTCCTATAGATGAAGTACACACAATCCAATCAAAACAACAATCTACATACATACAGAACTAAGCATCATGTACAGCCATTCCCACTAATATGAAAATATGAACTCTGGTGAAAAAATATTAAATGTATGTTCAATATCTGTCAAAGTGTACTACAGCATTGTTCCAGAGAACAGAAGGACGTTGCCACATTCTTTATCTATTCCTGTGAATAATATATGAATTTGACGTTTAACTATTCAGATTTGAATCTTCTCAGTTGTATGTGGTATTCTAAGCAAACTAGGTCAAATTAAATTGGAATTTTTATAAAATTAATAGACAATCGGAACTGTTGTATTTGACTTTATAAGAATATATTTGTGAAAGTATGTGTATTGTATTTGTAATATTGCATATATAATGTGCCAAACTGAACAGCTGTATTTGCTGTGCTTTGAGAGCGTACTGTCCTGTCCTGCAGGACTTTGAGAGCGTACATTGTCTTGTCCTGCAGGGCTCTGAGACCGTACACTGTCTTGTCCTGCAGGACTTTGAGAGCATACACTGTCCTGTCCTGAGACACTGTGTTCCTACCTTTTACATCCTAAATAACTGTCACTGTGACGACCCCTTAATAGTGCCTGATTGGAAGTCTCACTTGTGCACTGGTGGCCATGACCCACCAACAGACTGCATCAGCTGCCATTATCGATTTAATTCTTCATTGTAACTGTGAAACATACTCTGACTCCTGTTCTGGTGACTGACCGTTCTATCCGAGCCACATTAGAGGATGAAATAGCCCATGTTAAGATCAAGAGAGGGAGTGGACAGCACAGAGGGCTGGATGAAGGTGCTTCAGGGAGGATGAGAGTCTTCTGTGTAAGGAGCAGGGAGGGAGCTTGGGAAAGAAGTGATTAGTGGAGACTAATCCTTTAAGTGCTTTAGTTAAGGTCATTGTGTCCCCTGCAGCCACATTCACACTGAGTTATAGTCACAAGCAAACACATGGCATCCGCTTCAGAGCAGTACAGACTGCTCTGATCACGTAGTCTAACGGAGCAATAAATACCACAGAGTGGCTTGGACCGCACAGCCTATCACGAAGCCATAAATCCTTTGCAACATGTGCCAACAGCATATACAAGCTAAGAGAGTGCGCAGAAACGCTTTCGGACTATGGCTCACGCCGGCGATGTCACTTCTTACACTCCTCAGCCTCCCTTCCAAACCAGCTGATGTCAAAAGAGGTCAAATAAGCCCACCATTACCTTAGAAATATAACCAAATATAATTTTAACCGATGGCTGCTGGCCTGTGGTTGAATCAGGCGATGAAGGGGTTCGCTCTGTGGTCTCCAGAGGAATGAGCTACATTAAGCTAGAAGGTCGAGTAAATTCAATAAGCACCACTTCAAGGTGATAGGCAGAGTCAGCACTCCATAACTACGCCCAGATCACAGGGCCACGTCGCCATGGAGGAGCAGAGTGTGGAAAAACATACCTCACTTGTGGTTTTCACCGTATTTCACTTTAGCTGCATTTTCATGGCAAGAGAGCTTAACATTTAATATACCTTTAAAAAAATATATATATCTAATAATAGGTTTGCAAAATATTTTTGTTGCACCATAAGGGCTCGATTTAATAGCTGGAACCTAACAGCTGTGTTATATCTGGGCAGTTCATGAATATTTTATTTATTTACAGCATTTGGCAGACGTGTTTATCCAAAGTGCATATTCATCAGCATGACAGTATGTATGCTCTCCAAGGAATCACACCCATGACCGCGGTGTTGCTAGCGCCACATACTCTTGGTTCCACTAGGGGGAGCTCCAGGACTACTGCACACAGTAGCATATCGAGGAGAACCATGCAAAAATAGTTGCTGAAAAGGTAGAGCGCATCAAATCTGTTAAAACATCTGTGTCAAAGGTGTTATAACATATGTGAGATAGCTAATCAGCTGCCTGTCCTCCTATCTAATGAGTGTCAGCTGAATTGGCAACACCTCGCTGACTGGTGCATCTGACGGGTATCAGCTGCATTTATGTACATCAGTTCTGTAAATGGTAGGGTTTCCTTTGATTCTCTTCAAATAAATGTATATGAAACGTAAAAAGACACACTACAAATACAAACATATATAAGAATGACAATACCAGCTTGTTAAATGAATGCTTTTATTTTCAAAAATTCTTGAAATTAATTATTTAAAGACTTAACACTTGTAACATCTAAATTGTAATTACTGAAAAAGTTAATATAGACTATCAAAAATCCATATCATAAAACTAAAATTTTTCCTTCATTTATTGCTTATTTTAAAATGTTAATTCATAAGATGTGGAAAAATAAATCAGCCATCTATGGGTAACTGGACTACTGTTGAAATTCTCTGGAAAACTGTGTATTTTGCACCAAAAGTCGAGGCATAAGAACACGTACACATACTTTGTTGCAAAAACAAATTAGAGCATATTGCTAAATGCTCACATTTTGAGGAATGGTCACCTTAAATTACAGAAACTCTGGCAATTCTTCCCACCCAATATGAGCATGGCGTATCTGTTATTCTGCGTATCTGGACCGCCCCCCTCAGCTGGCACATGCAACTACGGGGCCTTGACCGCCCTGTAAAAGCTATGCACAGGAGCTAATCACTGCTGGATGTAGCTATTGATAATGGTCAGCACAAGTGTTGTCCATTAATGGGGAATGCTTATTATGTTAAAAGGAATCCCACTAGTGCGCTGGGAGCTACAAATCACTGCTCTAGGAGTTGGTGCCAAACATGAGATCTAAAAGTGAGTCTCTCACTCTCACTTCAAAGGAACATGAGCAGAAATTAAGTCACTAGTGCTTGTCCCAAGACGGACATCTACGGAGCTTCGCATAATCCAAGCGCCACCCAGCGACGATGCTACTGCAGGTTTGCCGTTCATCTCCCTGACATACAACATGGAAACAAACACTCCTCAGCAGAAGAGTTATTATAATTGAAATGCCCTCGCTTTTATCGTACAGCGATTCCTATTTGAGATACAATGTCAAAATTAAATGAATTAGCCTTTGAAATCTCTGGGAAAGATATACTAAGGATGGTGTTGCCTTCTTGACAGCTATAATCCTGTGAGACGTGGTGTAATTGTCTGACATAGTGATATTGCTACACGTAGTTCGACATCAGTATGATCCGTTGTGGAATACTGTCTTGTTCATCACTGGTCTACAGGGATAGGGAGTCATGTTTCATTACAAAGGTTTGCCTATGTACCTAGTCTTGCTCTGGTCAGGTTCTGTTTCACGGGAGCTTCTTCATGCAGTTGCTCACTGACGTTTAGCAAGGCCATCAGGTTTGTATTTGAGGAGCAAACCCAGGGATGCAAAGCCAAACAACACTGTCTGAATGAACCACAATAGACGAGTTGATGGGCTATTAATGCCTTTATCACTGCAAAGACAGACACACACACACACACACTATAATTATTAATTTGTTAATCTTCTAAACTACTTAAAGCAAATTCAGGGTTATGGCAGCACAGATCACAATGAAAAGCAGTTAGAATGCCAGACCTGAAATAAAAGCCTACAGTCCATATGACAGCTACAAGTCCATATGATAATGTGGTGTTCTACTGCCCCCAGGTGGCAGCAAATCACAGAAGGCTTTTACTGCTCCTTCCTGTATTTTTTAAATATTTAAGCATGTTCCACATACAGCCTTTTTCTTACCTGCATACTTTCAGTGCCACCAGGGCCTCGAAGACATGGACAACCCAAGAAAGCCACCATCTGAAACAGTGGATACACACACATACAGTGACAGCATTAAAAACACAGCAAACATACAGGGCAGAGACTCACCCCATATACAGCACTCCATAATGTTCATTGACTAGATGCTTTGAGATAGCACCCAGTGGACCCAAACTGGCATATGGGATCCGCTCCGGCCAAAATACCACCAACTGAAAAACACAAGACAAAACATGACTATCAGACACAGTTCTACTGTCCTCGATGTAAAACCAGGAACTTCCTCATTGTTGGATCTATGTAGCTTATATGTTTAATCTAAGCTAAGTTACAGTGGTTGATATTCAAGGTGTAGTGGTTGACATTACAGTGTGGTGTAATACATTTTGTCCAGCCATAGATAGTATATAGTCTTTATACATGATTTATATGCATAGTTAACACACATCCCAAAAATTCAGCTGTTGGCTTGAGGGTCTACGATGGATGGGTATTATTTACTAAAGCTGTCATTCAAACCCTTTTTACCCGACGTATCACCTTACTGGCGCTACACACATAAGTAATGTATGGACTATAACCAGACACTGCTACCTGTTGTACCTCGACTTTGAACCTACCAATGAGATGTCAAGCAAATTACCTCGTCATTCATGGACTATGTTAACCTAACAAACTTCCATAACCTTTGCTCCAGCATAGACGCTGTAGTTACTTATTCGTAGCTTATTTGGCGGCTGAAGGTTCTTATTTATAAAAGGGAGTGTTCACGACACACATTTGCTGCGCACATTGTTTTACAGAGATACACGAATCAAATTAACATTAGATCATACATTTTATACGTTTTTGTTTCTCATACTGATATTGGGAATGTAAAAACTATATTAGGATATAATTTAAACATTTATTTTGTAATTTATTTACTATTTCAATTCATGCCGGTTGTTTCAGGTTACATTTTAGGCTACAACAAGTAACCAAACGAATCTGAAGCTGCGAAATATGTAACTAACTTCAGGGTCGTCCAGCCTAGCTGGTGCACAGGAAATAAATGAAGGAATCGTATCGCAAAAAAACAAGTAATAAAAGTAACTAATTTTAAGAAATGCAGAAAAATTATATAATAGCAACAGCTGGATTACATATTGCAATAAAAGTAACCGTGTGTTTGCTAGGTATTTAAATGAGCATTTATATTAATTATAAGCATTACAATATATTAATAATTAAATTAGTCGTTATCAAAAGAGCTCAGACGACCTCACACCTAAGCAAAATATACAAAGAAATGCATGCCGAGCATGTATAGTAAGGAATTAGGGAACTTTAACCCATTTTATAAAATAACAAATCTACTAAAGTTAGTACTAGCTACTGACAAGCCACACTATTAAGAGCAACTTACTGTATAATAACCCATTGACAGCGTTACAGTCATTATCCAGAAGAAACTCGATCTTCTGAAATACGCATATCCGTTACTATTTGCCATTTCGAAAAAGTTCAGGATATATTCCCAATATTTTTTAACCGACCATACAAATCGGTTTCGCTGGCTTCTTTCCCCTTTCCCTTTTTCAGCGGGCACAGGAAGTTTTTTCACAATAAAAGCCCTAAATTTTCCGTTAAAAAATTTACCAGTAAAACGCTACACATAAAAAGACGTTTGATTGGCTGTGAAAATGGGTTGGCTGGGTACGCAAACACTAAACACGTTATTATAATAATTTATTTTTTTAAAAATTGGTAAAAATTGAAAATTGGTGTAAAATCTGCTAGCTATTGGCACATTTCACCAACAAGAACACATAAATTGGGTAGAATATCCATTTTTTTTTTATTACAAAATTTCTGTACATTTGCTGTTACATGAAGATCCCCAAAGACAAAAGAAAAAATACAAATAAACAAAAGTTCACAAAAGCTCACACAATAACCTCAAGTCTAACAATAAAAGAACCAGTGTTCGTTCTGATGTCACACCATTTTGTTATAAACGTAAAACAAACCTTTAAAAATGTATCAAACAAAATGATTTAATGAAGGCTTTCACATTTTCTATAGGAGAAAAGAGTGTGTAGGAGAAACTAAGGTTGGCTTGAAATCTGATCATGCCACCAGTGCAGAATGGAGCACTGATACAAGCTGCATAAAAGTCCCCCCAGATTAGAGACGCCAACAGTCACTCCCACAAAATGCCGATATAAATAAACGTCTAAAATACCACCCCAAGATACAGCATGAGAATGTCCCTTTATACAAAAAGGATTTAGGTCAACGTGTGCGAGAGATGCTGCTTGGAGAGATGTCTGTTGGGTTACAATGAAAAACCGAATGAACGCTCTCCAGCGGAAGAGGAGGGGGGTGGGCAGCCTTCCATCATGGACTTTCGAGTGAGCTGAAGCGGATCAAAGCCCCTCCCACCGGTGCATGGGCTCCTGAAGCCAGTGACTGAGGTACAACGCCAGTGTGATCAGACAAGGCAACATGCCCTCGCTAAAGGAAGAGGGCTGGCTTTAGCAGTGTCCTACAGTTGCTGATGAGATTAATGACGTTGAATATGTTGTTGCTGTGAAATTATTAAGAAGTAGATGACAGATTAACAGTCAACTATTGCCTGGTCAGCATTACTGAGGAAGGGACTCCAGCATGAAGTGTTCAGGTTGGTCTGCATGATGGCCTCAAGGATTAGTTCGATGCTCGTTCTGAATCACCATCAAAGGTTTTAGTGTTTCATTAAACCTTTAACAACTTTCAAAAAACAAAAAAACAAACAAAAAGTGTCATTAAATAATAGTTAGAATCAAGAGTGAACAAGATGCTTAACCATCTCAGAACTTTT